>NC_056731.1:1694836957-1695004457 GCF_019279795.1 Protopterus annectens
GAGACAGTAAATAAACCCTCAGAGGCAATTCAATTTCTATTACATGAAAACAAACTGCTTAAGGGAAGGGGTGAAATGACAGCTGCAAGAATGGAATTATTAGAGGCCTCACTTGCAGATCAGGAAGAAACAGGAAGAAAGAACATTAGAATTGCAGGAGTATGCAGGAACTCAGATGGAAGAGACTGTGAATCATTTGTACAAAGGCAGCTGCATGAATGGATGCAGATGCCAGAGGTTAATATATAACTGGAAAGAGCACGCTGCACATCTTAGGTCTCAAGGGTGGGGTGGTGGACACCTCATAGAAGACTAACAAATCTTAGTCAGGTTTTGTACTTATTGACTTAAAGAGAGGATGCTTTCAATTCATAGGTTCATAGGTAGGTACTAGGCTATTAGCCCTGAGGCCTATATAAGCCTAGCCAAAAATGTTCCCTGGCTTTTGCCACCCAAGAAAGTTATTTTCCTGTGCCCCTGTCTAGCAGAGCCACATAAGTGATCCCTGGGGTGAATTTCCTATTTACCATCCGAATGTCAAGATTTTTCTTAAAGAGGGCTAATGAGGAGCTTTGCTTGACATGAATGGGTAGTCTGTTCCAGAGCATGGGAAGTCCCTGGGACAGGAATCTATCCCTCCAGCATGTTCTGTTTATTGTGGTGGCAAGGTTTAGGTCCCTGGAGTGTGTGGCTTGGAGGGATTGGGGTTTCTTTAAGTGTAGCATGTCCAACAGATCTGGGTTTGACATGGCCTTGTATGTTAGGCAGAGGTCACCTCTGAGTAGCCGATAAGTGACGGAGTACAGCTGGAGTTTTTTGAGACAGTTTGTGTATGACATCTTTTTCAGGCAGGTAATCCTCTTAGTGAGGTATTTCTGTGGCCTTTCTAGTTTTTGTAGATGTCTTGCGAGGTACATGCCAAATGGAGTGTTGTACTCTATAATGGGTCTGATGAGGGATGTGTAGAGAGGAACAACGACCTCTTTTTTTCTGGAGGTGAATCCCTTTGTGATGAGGTGTGGCACGTAGAAGGATTTCCTGACTACTGTGGCAATGTGATTATCAAAGGAGAGACTACTGTCCACCTGTGGGCCAAGGTCTCTTATCATACTTTCAGTGTTTAGTAGGCTACCTCCTATGTGGTAGTTCATGGGTACAGTGTTTTTCCCAAAGGGGACGACAGTGCATTTCTTGGCATTGAGCTTGAGGCCATGACTTTGACCCCAAGCATCAGTCTCAGTGAGGCCCCTTTGTAGAATGTCCACATCATTAGGTGATTCTATTACGGCACCTAGTTTGCAGTCATCTGCGAACTTCATTAGCCAAAAGACCTGCCGTATTAGCCTGGACGTCTGAGAAGTAGATGCTAAACAGGAGAGGACCCAGGACTGAGCCCTGTGGTACTCCACTTGTCACTGGTCTGAAGTTGGATTTGGAGTCGGCTACTTTCACTGTGTGGGTTCTGTCAGTGAGCCAGTTGGCCACCCATCTTGTGACATAGGGATTTATGCCCAGTCTAGTGAGTTTATCTATAATTCCAGAGTGGGGGATGGTGTCAAAAGCCTTGGCAAGGTCAAGATAGGCTGTGTGCACCACCTTACCCTCGCCCACGGCTCTGATGACTGCTTCAAAGAAGTCAATCAGGTTTAGGAGACATGACCTACCTTTTATAAACCCAAACTGAATGGGGTCCAGAGATTGGAGGTTACCTATGTCCTTGTTTATAAGCTCCAAGATGATATGTTCCATGGCCTTGCAGACCAGGCTCGTCAGGCTACTGGGGAGGTAGTTCCTGGGGTCCGTGGTGGCGCCCCCTTTGTGGAGTGGGATAACCGTTGCTGTGTGCCATTCAGTAGGCACAAAGCCTGAAGTGAGGCTATGACTGAACATGGTACTTAGGTGGGGTGCCAGTTTGTTTTGTAATTCGTGCAGAACACAGCCTGGGATGTTCTCAGGTCCCATGGATGCTGTGTTCTTGGCTTTGGAGAGTGCAGTCTTTACTTGTCCAGCCATGATTACAGGGGCTTTGCATTCTTCTGATATAGTGAGGGGGGGGGGGTGAAGTTTGCACTGAACCTTTCTGCCAGGATGTTGGCAATACCAGTTGGTTCTGTATATCTAGTGCCATTGTGCTGTATATCAGAGCAGATATGAGTGTCGCCATTGAGATTCCTGACATAGCTGTAGAATGCTTTGTGGTTGTCTTTAAAATCAGTGGCGATTTTATTTTCATAACTAGCTTTGGAGTATTTTATGTGGAATCTCAGCTTCTTACTGAGGCTGACCAGGGAGTTCCTGTAATCAGGGGATTTTATTCTTTTTTGCAACAGCTTCTTCCTTCTGTTGTAGAGTTTGTTTATGGTAGGGGACCACCAGATTGGCTTTCTTTTTTTGGAGGATAGCTTCTTGGTTCTGTTCAGGATGTCACGGTCCATGCACTCGTGTATGTGCTTATACAGTGCATTTGTATAGGATTCAGCAGTCGTCCCTCTATTTTCCGTCTGTATGGGTGTCGTGAAGCTTGCCACTTCTGTCTTAAGAAGAATAAAGTTGGCTTTGGAAAAGTTTTCTATGGTGGTTTCCTTAATGGGGAGTGGGGGCAGGATATTGATGTCTAGGATAATTAGCTTGTGGTCAGATCTGACCAGCAAGGAGTTGACCTCTGGCATGAAACATCGGTTTCCCATATTGGTAATGACCAGGTCCAGGATATTGCTTCCTCTGGTGGGGGTATGGACAAGCTGATCCAGGGCATTGGAATTTATGAATTCCAGAAAGCGTTGAGCAAATGAGTTAGTACATGAGTTGTTTTCCCAGTTGATGGTGGGATAATTGAAATCGCCCATTATTAGGGTATTGGGCTGTACCTTAATATTACCCAGTATATCAAGAAATGTGGATTGGGCATTCTGGGGCATGGCGGGGGATCTGCAACAAGCTACAACCTGGATTGCAGTTTTGCCCAGTGTTAGGTGCACTTGGATAATTTTGGATGCATTATGTTGAGCAACTAGCCTGGAGGTGTGGATATCCTTAGTGAATATGGACACGCCTCCTCCTTTAGTGTTTCGGTCCAGGTTAGGTGGCTGAAAGGTGTGGTATGAGTTATAGCCTGGTAATGCAGGGGTGCTCTCTGGAGCCTTGAACCAGGTCTCTGTAACTACACAGATGTCGATGTTCTCCATTTTAAGGAGTGCCTCGAGTGAGTGCATTTTGAGGTTTAGACTTCTAGCATTGAGTAGCATTACCCTCAGATTTTGCTTGCTTATACCTGCTATGGTGGTGAGTTTGTCATTTGAACCTTGCCTAAAAAAGGCACTACAGGGGTGGCAAGAGCCTTAGCCAGTATCCGGAATCCCAGGGGCGACAGGTGCAGGCCATCTCTGGCAAAGCATTGTTGTCTGTCGATCATGTCATCCCAGGAAGACAGACACTGGATCCCCTTAGAATGACACCAGAAGCTTAGCCAATTGTTGATGTCAATCATTTTGTCGTTGTACTGTGTTATCTTTCTGGGCGATGACAGGATGCTACTCAGAGCTAGGGTCATACCTGCCTGAGCTACATGATCCAAGAGCTCCTCCATGTCTCTTTTCATCTAGTCCAGGGAGGTATGCCTCAGGTCATTCATACCAGCATGGACAATGACAGAGTCATATTTGTACTTGTTGTGGAGTGACCTGAGTGCTCACATTATGTGGTGGATCCTGGCACCCGACAAGCAGCTGACAGTAACTTTCTCCTTGTTTAGCCTGGTGAGTGGGACATCAGTGTGCCTGACTATAGAGTCACCTATGACTAGTGTGTTGGGTACATTGTTTTGCCTTATTGGCTGAGGTTGAGTGGCACACTGATTTTGTAGGCTATATGTCACTTGGGTAGTATTGGGGGGTGGTGGTTGCTTACGTTTCAGCTTTGGAGGTCTCTGTTGTTTGGGCAGGTTTTTGTTGAGAGCCTCCGCAAATGTAGGTGTGTGTTTTGTGTTACTATGTGTGGGTTTAGATGGTGTAGGTTTTGATGACTATGTGTTGAGTGTGGTGTGGTGCAGGTGTTTACCTTCTCCTCTTGACTGTCTAGTACAGTCTTGGCTGGAGAGAGCTTGGCTTCAAGTTTGGCTATATAAGTGCATCTCTCACAGTTGTAGTATTGGGTGGTAGGAGGAGAGGGTTGTCAGTGTACATGAGGCAATTGCTACTCTGGATACCTAGACTGTAGTGGTATTAGGTTCTGTATCGACCACATTTCTGTGCTGACAGAAGAAGGAAAAGGGCAGCATATATTCTAGTTCAAAGACTAAAAAAAATCAAAGGGTAAAGTTCAAAATGTTGTACAAAGTGCAGATTCAGCTGATATGGCCAGGTGCATCTAAAACATACAGCAATGAAAAACTCCAAAACAGATTTAGAGTGAAAGGAGGTAAACCCTGCCCCCCCCCCCCTAACCTGAGTATGGAGAGACAGGAAACAAACTTAAAAGAGCAAAGAGTATCAAGGGAAAGTGAAACAACAGGAAAGGGGATATTCCCAGGTTTAAGAAATATCATGCACTGAGCGGAAAAAGTACAGAGTACAATACAGCTATGAGAGCAGAGAACTGTAGCAAATTAGCTGGCGAGTATAACCATGTGTTGGCAATGGCCCAACTAAAGACCTAAAGAACATATCCCCTCTTCTTGTATTTTTCCCTCCTCTCCACTCTTACATTAAAATGTTTGGGCAATATATGTAAGACATAGGTAAGTGTTCTGTGCTTTTTCAGCTTATTAGGTAAATGAACACACATGAGTTTGAGATGCATCACATTTAGACACTACAAAAGAGTTTAAATCCACCACCCAATTTGTGCACATGAGAGTAGCTAGACTCCAGTAAAAGTGAGAGCATAAAACAAGATAAACTTAGTTGCACTGCATAAAGATTTATAGCTGAGGTACAGAAAAACAAATGGGAAGTTTGAAATTGAAACTTGAGTAAAAATATAGAAACAAAGTAAAAACATATAAAGGATTGATTAAGTAAGCAGGAAGATGAAAAGCAGATCTTGGACTTACACATTCAACAAGAAAAAGTGATGGATAATACAGGCGGGTAGCTATTAATCCAGTATGCAATCAATATCTGGCAACCCAGATGTGAGATAAAAGGAAAACAAACAGTAAACCCCCAGTTGAGGAGGAATGCCTTATGACACATTAATAAGGGAAAGAGGAGAATGAGAAAGTGGTCACGCAGAAAGAACTACCGAATGGTGAGAGGGAGGGAGAGACCAGGGTACTATAACCATGGCCATGGAGGGCTAAAAACCAAAACATCTTGATGTGGAGATGGCCAAAAATACTAAGATTCGAATGTGACAGAAGAAAGGGAGTGGTCTCAGACAGATAACTCATATTACGTGAAGTAAGCAAATGGGAGAAATCAGTGTAACCATTACAGAAACAATATGCAAATGAGGGGTAAAGAATCCCATCAGACTCAAATTAAGTGTGGACAATCCAGTCAGTAAAGAAGGAATTAATGATACAAAGAGTGTAACCATTGTACTCAGACAGGATTAAGCCAATGGACAAAAAGAAAACAGCCAGAAAAAAGGCAGCTGTAAGAGTTAATGGAAAGGAATGCAAGAAAAGCAAAGTTTTAAAATAAAAAGGAGTTTGAAAACAGTGATTTGCTAGTTAAATTTAATGTTAACAGTGCGTCACAAAAGAGAGAGGGCAGAAGAAGTGGGAATACACAACATATGGAATTGGAAATAATGCTACAGGGGCCAAGTAGAAGTGGATATAACCTATTGGAAGTTACCAGGGATACTGACTTCTGGACTCACACCTTGGTGGAGTTAGTTTGAAGTGAGTGCTTGTCCCTAGTGCCCTAATGTTCTTGCTGCTGATGGCCTCAAAGGAGCCATTACATTCTAGTAAACAATGCTGGGGAGGGTAAAACTTAACAAACACAACCATCAAGTTCTACTCTTTCTGCCATGCCCTTTAGATGTTCATTAACTTCATGATAAAACAGGAATGACCCCTGAAAGGGGACTCCAAAAACATCACCATTATGACCTTAATAAAATGGGTTAAATGCATCCAAGAGAACCAGTGAGTAACCATCCTTTATCCTACTGCCTAAGTAACTTCTTCCATGGCATTATAATCCACACATACTTCATAAGAAGGTGGCTTTCAAAGAAGTAGAAGTCTGTGTTCTGAGTATGTCTTTAAAACGCAGGCAGCTATTCCATGGCACACTGTATTTTAGCAACTACATCCTTCTGACAATACTGCATGTAGGCAAGACAGTTCAGTACCCACATACAGAAGGTTATAGATGTGAACTTGTGGTTCCTGAATCTGTCCATAGCCCAAGAATCCTCATCCAGGAACTAGGCAGCTGAGCAGCTGAAAGAAAAATAAACCCTACATAGAACTGATGCAGATACATTTACATCTAGGTTGGGAATTTGTTACCAAATGTTACACTCTCTCAGAGCCAGGAATTTCCAGTCCATCTTCTTTAGGACTATTGCTACTGTGCCTCGATCCTGTCATGCTATCCTTCCACTGTGCTAAGGAAAATTGGGTGGAAGATGGTAAGTCTTCTGGAATCTTCTCTGGAGAGAGTAGACTAGTTCAAAAGGCCAACCCTTTTTCTGTAGCATTTTTTGAAGAAATTCCCCAGAAGTATAATCCTTCGGGAAAGGAAGTGATTTGTTTCTCTGATTGTGCTCTAGATCTTCTGGTAGGAGATCCAGCTCTGTTTCTAAGTGCTACAATTTATTCAAACCAAAAGGAATAGACAAACTGAGGAAAAACGAGAAAAGCAATGGACAAAGTAATGTTACTGTAGATTAATAAAGTAAGGTTAGTGCTTTCGTGCAGGTGAGTGCCTGCACTTCTTCAGACAAAAAAAACACATTGACAAAATCAGTTAAATACCTTCTCCCAACAAATAACCACATCTACCAGGAATCACATGAGCAATTAAACAATTAAATACAATCAAATACATTAACCCATGAGTAAACACAAAAAATGTTCTATTTAAAAATCCATTTAAAAACTGGTATGAGTGGTGAAGTATTAGCAGGAATTTCACTAAAACCAAGCCTAAAAATCTATTATAAATGTATGCATGTCCTAAAAAAAGTAATGGTTAAAACATGCTCTGTCAAAATAATAAATATATATAGTGTTACACACATTTATATGATTATATTTAAAAATCTGTAAGCCCTATGATAGGCCAATGGAAACACATAAGAAGTTTATACATAAATAAATATACACACAAATAACAAAAGGACTCATCTCATTAAACTCCTTAGTTTTAAAATGCAGGCAATGGAGCACACATCATTGATGCCCGAATATGTAAAGGCATCACATCGAAGTTGCCATAAAAGCTCACACCTTTCCAACCAAAGTGGGATAGGGCCACCCCTAATGGATCCATTAACCTGCTCTATAACCCTGAAATTGAATGAGTGATCTGGGTGGTTAGTTATGTGTTTTGCAAGCGTGTTCTCCACCTTTCATAAATGTGTTCATACAGCCTGTCCCTAAGTCTTCTATCCGTCTTACCAATATAGAAGACAGGACATAGTTTACACTTGGCTAAATAAACTATACTTCTGGAATTACAATTGAACCTTCCAGTACATGAAAAATTGTGATTCCTAACCGTAAAAGAACAACCACTGTTGATAAACCTGCAATAGGGGCAAGCCTCACACTGAAACATGCCCTTTACCCTTGAGTTAGTTGCCTTTTTACTTTCTAATATAGACTTAATTTTGTCCCCTTTTAAAAATGACTACTGGTTTTGTGGGAAGGCTATTCCTCACATTCATATCCGCCTTGATTAAATCCCAGTTCTTAAATAAAATACGTTTCAAAAGGCGGTCTTCATTACTAAAAGGGGTAATAAAGGATGAAGGAAAGTCAGTGTTGGTATCCATATGTGAATTGGTAGCTTGATCACTAATATCATTGGTCGTCATCACCTGTTCCATACAGGAATCATTTAAAATTGCTTTGTAAAAAACAGCAGCTCTTTTAAAAGTTAGTTCATCAAATATATCATCAATCAAATCCTGTGGGTAACCACGCTTGAGGAACATATCCCTCAAGAGATGGCATTCGGCTAAGAATTCCTCGAAATCAGAAACCATTCTAGCTGCTTGGACAAGTTGTCCTTTGACAACTGATTTTTTCAGGTGACCTGGATGGGAGCTGGAAAAGTGTAAGAAACAGTTGGAGTAGGTTTCTTTTCTAAAAATAGCAGCTGCATAACAATGTCTAGTATGGTTCTTGGTCAAATGTATATCTAAATAAGAAATACTCTCCCTTGAAAATCACTGGTAAATCTAAGGAATTCTGGGGTATTATTCATATAATCCGACAATTGTCTAAAAACCATCTTGTTACCTTTAAAGATGATAAAAATATCATCCAGGTACCGAGTATAAAAGTGAATGTACTCGGAAAAAGGACTATTATTCAACAAGTATTCCTTCTCCCAGAAAACCATCACAAGATTAGAAAAGCTGGCACCACATGGTGATCCATTAGCTACCCCTTTTATTTGCACGTAATAAGAATCTTTAAAGAGAAAGAAATTGTTTGTAAAAATTAGGTATAGGAATTCCTGGACCAAGTATAATTCATCATTATCAATGGCTTTACTGACCAGTAACTGACTGACCCAGTCTATACCCAGGTCATGTGGGATCACCGTGTATAAATCTTTTACATCCACAGTTGCGAAATTACAATCCTCCATAAATACCATCTCATTCACATTAGCTAAAAAGGGTCAAGAGTCTTTGCATACCTGGGGTTCATTCACCAAAAAGCGTTGAAGTATGCTATCGACAAACTTAGCCATAGGATAGGTAATGGATTCCATGTGATTCCTGGTAGGTGTGGTTATTTGTTGGGAGAAGGTTTTTAACTGATTTTGTCAATGTGTTTTTTTTGTCTGAAGAAGTGCAGGCACTGACCTGCACGAAAGCGCTAACCCTACTTTATTAAACTACAGTATCATTACTTTTGATATTGCTTGGAGTGTACTTTGTTCATTGCTTTTCTTGTTTTTGCTACAATTTATTACAATTTATAAACACATTTCTTTGGCTTTTTTGGAGGAAACACAGATTCAGAGGAGTCAAGGGTCACCTGAGGTACTGAAGAAGGGCTAGAACATTTCAAATGGGGAAATGAGGGGTGACAAAGAAACTGCATGATGGAAGCACGGTTTATCAGGAGTGTATGTGGGAAGAATGATGTCTGAAGAAGTGGTCCTAATTAAGTTTCTCTATATGTTAAGAGGCAGTGGGCAGACCTTATTAAAGGTGCCAGTACTTAAACTGTTGGCACAAGAAAAATTATTTCTGGAGATGCTGGCAGGAAAACTGATATTGGGAGCACTGATGCCTGAAATATAGTTGCTGAAAAACTCAGCCCTAAAAATGTAAGCCACAAGAGATATGTTAGAAGAGACAGATGACCCACTATTGCTTTAGAAATCAATATCTAGAGCCTAGCTGCCAAAAAAGACAGCATCAGAAATATTGGCATCGGTATAACTGGCATCTTGGAGACAGACAGCACTACTAGCATGGGCATTAGAAGTGGTAATGAGGTCACTGCCATCTGGATTGTAAGTATCAGGAGAAGAAGAAGAACTGGGCTAAAATAGTTTTGGGGACTCCTGCTGTCCCCAAATCATAGGAACAAGGGTCATTGGTCTAGACTGATGGGCATCTTATTTCTAGAATGTAGCAGCTACAAAATCATAGTCAGTTGCCAAAAAGATGGCAGCTGCTGAAGAACCAGGCTAATAGATCAAACGTAAAGAAAGAAGAAGGCCTCAACTCCTATAAAAATGGAACTGGCAGTGTCAATAATCATTATAGCAGTGAATTTAATAGCCCATCTAAATATACTACCCATGCCTTTAACAACTAACCTAATACAGTACTGTATTGCTCAAAAGAAGAAAGATTCTGAGCTGTGGGGAACTTGGTAAATGAAAGCTCACAGGTGGCCAAGACTGGAAGAAGAAGAAAAGAGGAATAGGTTCATAGGTTTATAGGTAGGTACTAGGCTATCTACCCAAGTGCATTTATAAACCTAGCCAGAATGTGTTGGCTTTCCCCTCTCTTTTAGATTAGTTTCCTGAGCCTCTGTCCAGCAGGGCCATTGAAGTGATCCCAGGGGTAAATTTACAATTTCCCATCCACTCATCAAGATTTCTCTTGAAGAGAGTCAGTGAGGGGCTTTGCCTAACATAGATTGGGATTCTATTCCAGAGCGAGGGAAGTATCTGGGACAGGAGTCTATCCCTCCAGCATGTCCTATTTATTGTTGTGCTGAGGTTTAAATCCCTAGAGCATGTGGCTCTAAAAGATTTGGTTTTCTTGAGGTGGAGCATGTCCATTAATTCCGGGTTAGACATGGCCTTGTACATCAGGCAGAGATCACCTCTGAGTAGGCGGTAAGCAACCGAGTAGAGCTGGAGTTTCTTTAGTCGAGCTGCACAGGGAATCTGTTTGAGGCCCACAATCCTCTTGGTGAGGTACTTCTGTGGTCTTTCCAGCTGTTGCAGGTGTCGAGTAAGGTACATCCCAAATGGGGCATTGTACTCTATTATGGGCCTGATGAGTGATGAGTAGAGGGGCACAATGACCTCTCTTGATCGAGATGTGAATCATTTTATGATTAGGTGGGCTACATAGAAGGATTTTCTAACCACTTTGGCAATGTGATTATCAAAGGAGAGGTTGCTATCTACTTGGGTCCCCAGATCCCTAATTACATCTTCCATACTTAGTGGATTACCACCTATGTGGTATTTTGTTTTTCCCAAAGGGGATGACTATGCACTTTTTGGCATTTAGCTTGAGGCCATGCTTCTGACACCAGGTATTCGTCTCCATGAGACCCTTCTGGAGGATATCTGTGTCAGCCGGAGAGTCGATTATGGCCCCCAGTTTGCAATCATCTGCGAACTTGGTCAGCCATAGTCCTCCTGTGCTTGCCTGTACCTCAGTGAAGTATATACTGAACAGGAGGGGTCCCAGGACTGAGCCCTGTGGGACGCCACTTGTAACCGGTTTAGAGTCGGACATGGCACCCACAACTCTGACCATGTGAGTTCTATCCATGAGCCAGTTGGCAACCCATCTCATGATATAGGGGTTAATGTTCAAGCTGGTAAGCTTATCTATAATGCCAGAGTGGGAAATGGTGTCGAAGGCCTTTGTGAGGTCCAGGTAGGCTGTGTGGACTACCTTTCCCTCATCTATGGCCTTGGTAACTGTTTCAAAGAAGTCAACTAGGTTTAGGAGGCAGGATCTGCCTTTAACAAAGCCAAATTGGGTAGGGTCCAGTGTCTGGAGGTTCCCAATGTCTCTGTTAATGAGTTCCATGATGATGCGCTCCATAGCTTTGCTGACCAGGCTAGTCAGGCTTATAGGGCGATAGTTCCCAGGATCTATTGTGGCACCACCTTTGTGGAGCGGGATAACTGTTGCTATACGCCATTCTTTGGGCACATAGCCTGTGGTAAGGCTGAGTTTGAACAGTGAATTTAGGTGAGGGTTTAGTTGATTTTGGAGCACGTGTAAGATGCAGCCTGGGATACCATCCAGTCCCATTGATGCTGTGTTTTTGGCTTTGGAAAGGGCTGTTTTCACCTGTATGTCTGTGATGTCTGGGGCTCTACATTCTTCTGGGATGGACACGGGCCCTTTTGGGGGTGAGGGAGGGGTAAAGTTTGCACTGAACCTGTCAGCCAGGATGTTGACAATGTCAGTTGGTTCAGTGTACTTTTTGCCATTTTGCACTAGCTCAGAGCAGATCTGAGAGTTGCCACCTAGATTCTTGACATAGCTAAAGAAGGCTTTGTGATTATCTTTAGAGTTTTTGGCAATTTTTCTTTCAAAGCTGGCCTTGGATGATTTTATGAGGGTCGTAGTTTCTTGCTAATACTGATCAGGGATGCCTTCCCTTTTTGGGATTTTGCTCTATCATATAATAGTTTCCTCCTTCTGTTGTATAGCTTATTTATGGTCGGGGACCACCAGACTGGTTTCCTCTTTTTGGAGGAGTGAGTCTTGGTTTGCTTGTGATGGCTCGATCCATGCATTCCTGTAGGTGCTCATAGAATGCATTTGTAAAGGATTCTGCGGTTTGGGCAGCATTATCCTTTAGCAAGAGGGCTTTGAAACTTTCCACCTTGGTCTTGAGAAGTGTGAAGTTTGCTTTTGAAAAGTTTTTCACAGTGGTTTCCTTGACTGGGGGTGGGGTCGGGATGTGGATGTCCAGTGTGATTAGTTTATGGTCTGATCTTACCAGTGACAGGTTTACCTCTGGTGTGGAACATTGATCCCCCATGTTGGTGATGATCAGGTCCAATATGTTGTCACCTCTTGTGGGAGTAGTGACCAGTTGTTCCAGGGCGTTTGAGTTTATAAACTCTAGGAAGCATTGGGCAAAGGAGTTAGTACTTGAGTAGTTTTCCCAGTCAATGTTTGGGTAGTTGAAATCACCCAATATCATGGTGTTTGGTAGGACCTTCATATTTTCCAATGTTCTCAGGAATGCTGAGTGGGGGTCCTGAGACAAGATGGGTGATCTGTAACAAGCTATAATCTGAAAAGCAGCTTTGCCCACTGTTAGTTGCACATGGATGGTCTCTGAGGCCTCGTACTGTGCCACTAACCTGGAGGTGTGGGTATCCTTGATTATAATGGATACACCCCCGCCTTTTGTATTTCGTACGGGTTCTGGGGCCGAAAGGTATGGTATGAGTTATAGCCTGGTAGTGCTGGGGTGGAAAAGAAGGCAGAGGAAGAAAGGAAGGAGACGTAGAAGAAGAATGTCCCAGTTACATAAAGACATGACATTTCTCTAATGTCTCCTTGCACCAAGATTTAGTGCCATTGTTAAACTTAACACTAATATAGCACTTTCATATGTAGGCAGTGTAACATATAATATGCTCATCTGTGAGTGGAAAGTGCCTGCTGCAAGCCTATTCATAAAAAAATGGAGAGGACGTTATAACTGAAGAAACAGGTAAACCCAGACTTAAGCATGGAAACAAAACAAAACTTTATTTCCCTAAGAAAATAGATCAAAAGAGGAAAGTCACAATGCGTAAGGAATAAAAAGGCAAAGAAAAAGAAAACATACTGACACTCAGTAACGCACAACTCTCAGAAACATTTCAATATGAGCCTGAGACATTTTACTGTACAGTAAAATAAACAAACATATAAATAAATGAAAATAATTGGATATAAATACTTGTGCTGTTTGATGTAAAAAGGGAGGCTGTCAGGCAGCTTGGGGAATTTATGTCTACTGAGATTAGTGAAGAGGGACGTCTTCTTATCAAATCATTAGATTAAATGAAAAATAAGTCATATTTTGTAAACTGCATTTTGATTCAGGTCTTTTAACATTCTGTTTCTGACATGTTCAATCCTGTGATGTTTTTATTAGCGAAATGTTAGTTTATTAGCAAATATTGGAAATGATTCTTCAAAAATCTTAATATTAAGGTATTGATACTGGTTCTAATATGAACTATGGCACATTGAATAGCAAAACCTCAATCATCAGAAATGATGAAAACTAATGCCCAAACACAGAAGGGAAAGGGGAAAAAATCAAGTGTAGCCTCCTGTGCCCCCCACACCCCTCAAAATATACATATACATATACAGGCGTGTGTGTCAGTGTGTGTGTGTGTGTGTGTGTGTGTGTGTGTGTGTGTGTGTGTGTGTGTGTGTGTGTGTGTGTGTGTAAACATATACCAACTCAACAGCTGCATGAATTCAAAGAAAGGAGAACTGGCACTAAAAGTGATTTCCTATGGAAAACTGCAACTGGTATTGTGTTTCTCAAAGTGCTATACTTTGGGTTATTGACAGTCAAAAAATTTCACCTTGGTCACCTGTTGGTACACCATTGCTACAATCCATAGTTTTGCTATCTAGATTCCTCATTATCATTTCTTAAGTTAAAGCTGTTGAACCATCTATATATACTTGAATTCTCAACAGTCTTATATTCTAAAAGGTATGTATTTATTGTGCTGGTAACTTTTTATTAATCAGAGTTGGTGCTCTACTTGTCATGTATTGCATGATTTTTTTCAGAGAATAATGGACTATGTCCAGGATTACTTGCAAATGAATTTACCTATCTCCCAGTTAATGGTTCCATTGTTCCAAAAATATTTTATAGTCTTTTTCATTGTATAAAAATTGCACGTATAGTTTCTATAAATTGTGTTATGCTAATGTTTCTGGAAGAAGTGTTATTCTGTTTTACATTCCATTCTGATGTTATCTGTGCTGATCTTAGTAAAAAGAGTTTTGACAAAAAAGAAATAATTCCTAAAATGTATTTTAAAAAAAGACTGAAGTTGTCTGTACATGTATTTCTGTCATACCTTCTTATATACCATGTGTAAATATGTATTTTGAGTTCACAATAGCTAACACAGGAAAGTTCAGAAGAAGTGAAAGCATGTTCTTTGAGCAACTGAGTTGAGAATTGCTTTTGGTTGCCCCAAGAGATGTACAAAGCTCATTCTACATCATTGACTAAAATTAAGTTTATCTCCAGAAAATGGCAAAAGGTTGATTTTCAAATGTATAAGGGGTAACGTATTCACTTAGTTCAGCCAGTGGTAGAAAAGTCAGTGCTCTATTAATAATATATTGCATTGCTTTCACTGTTTATCCATAGACTATCTGTTGTTCCAGTATAAGATGTTCCAGTATATTATATACACATGCATTTTTAAAATGAGCTGACCGTCTGATGGAAGATCTGACTCCACACCACTTGTAATAAAACACTCTACTTTCACATCTTGTATTGCAATGGTGTTTTATTTTAAATGCATGCTCTAATTCTCTATTAATACTAAGACAGGGAATTATACATCTTTTTAAAACTTTCAGTTTGTGGTGTACTTAATGTAATGCAGATAATACATCTCAGCAAAGAATATACCATTCTGGTATCATCTCTTTTCAGGAAAGTCTTATAAGAAGAGGCATTTTACTTTTCCCTAATAAACCTTCATTTTTTCTTATTTTGACTCTAGCCTTTCATACCCCCAGTCCTCACATTCCAGAGAAGATACCAGGACAACCTTACTCTCTTGTTTTATAGAAAACACTTCTTTCCTTGCCTATTCTCTACCAGCTTTAAGAATCCACCATCTTTGAATCTCCTACTGCCATGCAACATCTTGTTTCCTTCTTCATCACTACTCCCCCAGTACCTGACATCTATAAAAATACTGATTCCTTTACTTAATTATGCTACTCTTCAGCTTATCCTCTATTCTTCTCCTCCTCCTGTTCCATCTTTCATTCTACCATGACCCATTAATATTTTCCAATATCTTTCCAACTCTGTTCCAACCACCTATCCATACGTCCTCTTTACACTCTCCACATGTTACACCAAACTTATTTAATATTGCCCCTCACCTTTATTCCAAATATAGACTGAGTAACTGCACTTCAACTCAAACCAAAACAAAATTAAGAGTAAGAATCCTCTCCAAAAACATGTATGTATAATTTCCACAATTTACCAAAAATCCTTCTAGGAGGAGATATACACCGTAATCCTGGCCCAACATATCACAATGAACACAAAGATAATTATCTCCTACACACTTCTCCAACCCAGCAACAGCCAATTCCCCACCCTGGTGATTGAAGTTTTACTGCAATAAATGTTAGAAGCATAAGAAATAAAACTGCTGAAGTACATGCTTGGATTACCCAGCATAAGCCTGATGTTCTTGCTGTAATTGAAACTTGGCTTAAACCCAACACAAACAACTCCAGATTTATACCTCCTGGCTATAATATCATCCATAATGACCATATAAAGATGAAAGGTGGTGGCATTACTTTAATATTTCCAATCACCTACCACATTTCCCCTTACAGCAAACCAACACCAAAATTCAGTTCAGCAGAGCTTCTTATTGCTTTCCTCAAAACAAGCAATTATAAACAAATATGTATTACTGTCCTTTACATCCCTCATGGTGACAATACAGCTATACTGGAAGATATCCAACACTGGATATCCTTAAGATTTCCACAAGAAAAAAAATATTACTAGGTGATGTGAATGTCAATTGGTTAATCATAAACTCTAACTCCTTTACAACTACCATGAACATATGGTTTCACACAACTAATTAATAGCCCCACATGCATTAGTAAAACATCAAATTTCCTACTAAACTGGATCCTAGTATCAGACCCTAGCAAATACACAACACAACCACAGGTACAATGTCAGACTCCTTCAGTGATCATCTCCCAGTCTGTATAACCAAACATCTCACGCATCCAGTTAAACAGCATGTTTATAAAACAACATGCAACCTTTCCAAGTTTAGCCCAGAAATGTTCATTACTACACTATCTTCTATTAACTGGAACTTCCTAAAAATCCTCCCCTAATATGATACCGTAAGTGAATTCAGTGCAACTTTTCTAAATATCCTAAATAGCCTTGCACCTCCTAGAAGGAAGAAGTAAAAACAAATAATGCAATTTGGCAATCCAAAACGAGTAGAATGCAAATGCAAGATAAAGAAAAAGCATAGAAAGAATGGCAAAAATATAAAACACCTCAGTATCTTGAAAACTTCAGAATGCTTCGCAATCCAACAAAAACAAAACAAATAAATGAAGACAAAAAGCTATACTATAATACATTTTGGAATAATATTAAACACAATGCTAAAAATGTTGGATATCCATTAAAGAAATCTTACATCCCGGCCAAAAATTCAACACAAACCCCTCTCCTGATAACACACCACTTGAAACTGCAATAAAGTTCAACTCTTATTTTATAGTGTAGCATCTCTAACCAAGGATTCCTCAATGTTTAATCCCAGCCCTGCCCAACAGCCACATATCACCACATCTACTTATTCAGTGCCCATATCTTATATAAAACTACTCTTAAACTTAAACCTTGCTTTTTATCAGCTGATGACCTTCCAAGTAAGTACCTAAAAATAGAAGCCAATAGGCTTACCTATCCTATCTCAGTTTTTTAAATTCGGTCAGTCCAGGAACCCCACATCCCTTCTCTCCAGAAAAAGTCACACATTATCCCTCCACACAAAAGTTGAAATTCAACAGACATTAATAACTTTAAACCTATAGCAATCTTATCGTCCCTCACCAAAATACTTGAAAAATGTATTCAAGAACAATTGCTAGACTATGTCCTGCAGGAAAAACTCCTATCCTCTACACAACATGGCTTCAATCCTTCCCATAGTACTAGCACTGCCCTTCTAACCTATATAGATACTGTCAATAAAACTACAGATAATGGCAAACTAGTCACTTTCTTATTTTTAAACTTGTCTAAAGCTTTCAGCACAGTTTGTCACAGCAAACTTTTACTTCAAATATCCTCACTAGGTCTCTCTCAGCACACGCTTCTGTGGTTTAAAAGCTACCTGTTCAATAGGTATCAGTCAGTAAAATGGCACTCTACACTCTCTCCTTACCTCCCATTCACCACCAGTGAACAACAAGGCTCTAACCTTGGTCCCTTCCTCTTTAACATTTTCACCAACACCCTCTACACATCAATACAACTTGCCACCCTAATACAATACACACATGATTCCACTCTCTTTTTCACATCTAACAATATGGTACACCTCCAAAAAATTACTCAGGAAACTTTAACAGCCACTGAAACATGGCTTCATAACTCACAACTTATGCTCAAGCAAAAAAAAAAAAAAAAAAACGACCACTTTTTTCCCCAAATCCCTCTCTCGTGAAGAAACAAAATTTAAAGTCCTCTCTCTTGATAGTACAACCATTGAAGTTACTTCTCATAGTAAATTATCGTACATTCGACCTGCATATACAAAACTGCATAAGAAAAACTCATCAAAAACTAGGGATGCTTTGCAGAGCCAAAAACGTTTTCACTGTTGCAACTAAAGCTACACTCGCCACTATTTATCTCCTCCCCATGCGTCTTTATGACATTCCCCTCCTTACTAACCTACAGGCTTCACAAAAATTAAAACTTGAACAATGTTATAACAAAGTCACTAAATTTGTAGCAAATATCCCTTTCAAAACCCACCACAGCACTAAAAAGCCTAAATTGGTTACAACTTCCTCATCAGTTAACATATACAATGCTTCTTACCATCTATAAAATTATCCAGCATCCATCTGCCTGTGTAGCACTAAAAAACATTCCACACAACTATGTTCTCAATTGGTTGTTGTGATCCAGTGACCAAAATCTCCTGTCTGTCTACGAATCTATCAAATCTGCTGGGCATTGTCTACACTCATACAAGGTTGCTAAGGTCTGGAACTCCTTATCTGTATTCATCTGGTCAATGCTCTCCCTCCCATCTTTCAAAACCACTCTAAAAGACTTCCTAGCTAAAATCTGACTCTGGTTTTGCTCAAAATTATACTCTACTCTATACTCTAATAAGATTTCCAAAGCTTGGATCTCTATTCCCCAAAATATCATAACAACCACAAACCAGTCAAAATTCAAAATATTACACAAAACTCATCTGACTAACTCCTGGCTAACCACTGTCAATGCTCTACTATAACATTACTCTAATTAATCAAGAGCATGAAATTTGAAAACGAGCAATATAGTTTTTGTAAATATTCATGTGCCAAAAGTATCCTTCTTATAAACTCTGAATAACTGTACAACTTGTTTATTTCTTTAACTGTTCGTCCATATTGTCCTTCCTAATTGCATCTGTATTATTGTCTATTTAACATATGAATTATGTATATTTATGTTTTATATATAATGTGTTAATTTCTTTAGCTGAACATCTATATTAACCTTGTTAATTGCATTTGTTTTCTGTCTATGCAATTATGAGTTATGCATATTTATAGGTTGTTGTATTTGTCTTATATTACTTATCTTGCAAAATTCTATTTGTGGGGCTTTCCCCCCGGGCCTCCGCTGAAAAAGGGCATTCAGCCAGTTGGACTTTCCTGGTAAACAAACGTCTAAATAAATAAATAAATAAAACAGGATAGGCTAGATCCCTAAATGTGAACAAGTACCTTTTCATTCCTTATACCTCCTTACTCTCCTTTCTTCACTTACTTCCTTATTTCTATCAAATTCTTTTATCTGGCTTTCTCTTTAAATATACCATAAGCCTGTATTTTTTTTTCCCGTCACTTCATACTGCAATTCCTGTTTGTATTGGACTAACTTACCTTTAATTTCTGTACAAACTGTATAAAATTTCTCTAAATATTAAATTATTGTCATTTAACTCATATTGATTCTTAACCAATGTTTTTATATTATGTCTAATTTGTTAGAATTATTTAAACTGCAGATGTTTTTATCTTATTTTCAAAGATTATAAAATTATTGTTCTCAAAATGTTTTGTAATAGTTTGATGAAAGACCAGCACTGGTAGAGTTTTTAATAGAATCTAGAACAGAAGCTGCCATTAAAAAAGGAATTATTAGTAAAGCATATAAAATATTGCATGATAATTATAAGAATCAATCAGAGGATCTTAGAAAGGACTGGGTAGAGAGATCGGATAAGCAATTCACAAAGAGACAATGGGGGATATATATATATATATATATATATATATATATATATATATATATATATATATATATATATATATATCCCAGATATGCAACAAAGTGTAGAAGATTTAGGAATTTTGCATGGAAGTGTTTACATAGGTATTTTTATACCCCAAGTAGACGCCAAATAATTTTTCCTCAAGTGGACAGCATATGTTGCAGGTGTGACGGGCAAGAACTTATTTTTTGGAAGTGTGATGAGTTGGCAGATTTTTGGGTTCCCTGTGGACTGCTCTGTCAGAGATGCTGGGTGAACAGATTGGACAGCGTAAGGAGATGATTTTTTTGAGTTACGCTACGGAATTGGAATTGCCTACACATACTAAATTCTTGCTGAGTCTAATTATAGTCGCTGCTGAAAAAGAAGATGTATGATGTTAAGTTAGCATGAGACATAATAAAATACAGGCAGTTAAGAATTTGGAATCAAAGGACATAGACCTATAAAGCTGGAGAAAAGAGAATGGAAATAGACTAGCTTTTGGTATCATAAAACTTATTAATAGTGGAAGAAGGTGTTTTGATGACAGAGTTTTTGGATCAAAGGGCAATTTGGGGGTCTATATTATAACATCAAAGTCTAAAAACTTCGAATGTTATAATATTGAACCCATTCAATTGAAACACCAGAAAACTGAACAGTCAGAATAGCAAATTTTTTCCCTGGGAAAAAATTCGCTGTTCCGACAAACATGCACACAACTCAAGCACACCAAAATAAATAATCCACATACATACACTTCAGGAAACCCTACACTAAACCAGACGTACACCACTAGCTACCCACTTACCTTAACCCAACCATAACCCTTAGGTCCCTAACTATCGCACACTCACCTTGCCCGCTCCCTAACCCTAACTCACCTACCCCACCCTAACCCTCACGTCCACACAATCGCACATTTATCTGACCCGCGCCCTAACTCTAACTCACCTAACCCACACCCAATCGTGCACTCACCTTCATTCGCACACTTACCTTAACCCGGTCCATAACCTTCTCTCCACAGTTGAGGAAATAGCAAAGCTGCAGAAATGGCCCACTGAATACTTTCCCTAGGAAAGTATTTGATGTTCTGCAGCTTCGCTATTTCAATCATTTGCTCTACTGGGTTCAATATTATAACATTCAAAGTTTTTGAACTTTGATGTTATAATATAGACCCCAATTGGGATTGAGATAAAAGGAAATTCTAAATGTAGTAATATGGGGAAGGGTTTAAAAAGAATAAATGACGTGAAATGAGATGACATGGGAAAGGAGGAGAAGATAAAACTATGGCAAGATCATGTGGGGATGAAAAAGTTTTATAAGGATTGATCAGTATGGTGGCTAAGTTTTAAACAGAAGTATAAAAATGTTATGTGATATCGGAAAAAGAAAAGATAAATATGGATAAGATGAAGTATAAGAAGTTAAATAATGCTGCTATTAACTGTTTAGAGTGGAATGATGAAAATTGTCTTATGAAGGACAATAGTTATATGAGATGAATAAGAAATAAATAGAGTCTTTATTTGCATTGATCCATGGTGGTGGTGCTGCGGTAGTGTTGTCGCCTCACAGTAAGACACTGACTGGTTCGACTCTCAGCTAGAGCGTCTTCTGCATGGAGACAAATGCGTGAATGGGCGTACCTTCGTTGAAGGTTGTGCATTAGGGCTGGCAACTCAGCACGTAAAAATCAACTGCCAATCATTAGCGGACCGGAGTTCCACTGTGGCGACCCCTGACCGGGAAAAGCCGAAAGACACAACATTGCATAAGCAAATATATTTTTTGCAAGAAAAAATAAAAGAAAAAAATGCACTAATATATTTAAGTAAAATAGTTAAAGAAAATAATAGTGGTATGGGAGAACTGAAGGCTCCATTAGGTAATATATATAATAAACAAGATAAAATCTTGAAAATAGTCGAAGAAGAATATATTAAGATTTTATGTGAGGACAGATGATAAAAAAATAGTAATAAATGGGAAGTGTACTCATTGTCTGATGAAGATAATAACAATTTAGAAAAAAAAGTATGATAGAAGAAATAGAACAGGTTTTGAAAGTAGTGAATCTAGATTCAGCTGCAGGACCAAATGGAATAGAATACAGGATGTATAAGGATATGATATTGGACAAAAAATGGTTTATAAAAGTATTAAATGAATGGTTGGGTAAAGAGTTTATGTATAAATAATTGTTCAAGGGTGTAGTTACGTTTATATGGGAAAATGTGATGAGAGTTACAGAACTGGAGACCAATAGTATTAAATAATACAGATTAGAAATTTTTATGAATATTTTACAAAAAAGAATGGAGAAGAAAATGTGCAGAATTGTAAAGGGACATGTATATTGTTTAAAAGGAAAAGGGGTTCAGGATTTATTGTTGATAATCAGGGAAGTGATACATTGTACAGAGATGTACATGCAAAAGTAATGGTGGGGATTTAAGTGGAGCTTTTGATTCAATTCATCATTCTGTGTTATGGGAGATATTTGAAGTCTATTATATAAGCTAAAAGATAAAAAATATTTGTATTGCAGCTTATAGGTGCAATATAGTCAAGCATTAGTAAATGGGTGGTTTAATAAAGATATGCAGGTTGGAAAAGGGATTAGATAAGGTTGTCCTTTGAGTGGTATATTATTTGTATTAGTGATGAATGTGATATCTACACATATGAATAGAGAGATGGAATTGATGAGCTATATTTCAGATGAAGGGATAAAATCCCGATTCTACTAACATAATATAAGTGTTATATGTAAAGCTGTTATTGTTAGATCGTTCTGTACTTTTTATTGTCTGTTTACTGCTTTTGTTATACTGGGTTTTACTGGGTGCTAACACTGTGCCATGTGGTCTGCCTCTTTCAGTTGCAGTTGTGAGATTCTTTAACATCCAACTGTATCCATAAGGTTTTTGTAACCTGAGTTCCAATGTTCACAGCCACTGTTTAAAGCATTACCTATGTGTTTTTCTGGGCAATACTGTAACTGATACACTGCTTTTCTATGCAAAACAGGCTATACAATAGAAGGAGAAAACTAGTTCAGAAAAAAAAGCAAATCCCAAGAAGGAAAGACATCCCTGATCAGTATCAGTAACAAATTAAGGTCCCTCATGAAATCATCCAAGGCTAACTTCAAAAGAAAAATAGCCAAGGATTCAAACGATAACCACAAAGCCTTCTTTAGCTATGTTAAAAATCTAAGTGGCAACTCGCAGATATGCACGGAACTAGTGCAAAATAGCACAAACTATACTGAACCTACTGATATTGCCAATATCCTGGTAGATAGATTCAGTGCAAACTTCACCCCCCTCTCACCTCCAAAAGGGCCTACAACAATACCGGAAAAGTGTAGTGTCCAAAAATCATAGACGCACAGGTGAAAACAGCCCTTTCAAAAGCCAAAAACACAGCGTCAATGGGACCAGATGGTGTCCCAGGCTGCGTCTTGCATGAACTACAGAATGAACTAACCCCCCACCTAAACATGCTGTTCAGCCTCAGCCTCTCTACAAGCTATATGCCCATAGAATGGCACACAGCAACGGTTATTCCTCTCCACAAAGGAGGGGCCGCAACTGACCCTGGTAACTATCGACCCCTAAGCCTGACTAGCCTGGTCTGCAAGGCTATGGAGCATCCTCTGCTGGCTTTCTACATCTTTCCCACAAGAAACTATTGTACTTTGTGATTTTAATATAGACTGGAACACCTGCACCTCACACAAACCCACAGCCCACATAAACCTCTATGGTTTTTCCCAAACAACCACCAACCCCACCAGAATCCATAAAGACAGTAGCAAAGAGAGTATCTTAGACTGGATCTTAGTAAATAGTTTCCCCCCTCTTATAAAGCCGGTACCCTTCCTGACGATATCAGTGACCATTCACTTACTTATATACTCAAACAAAAAAAAACTTTATTCCCAACCAAATTACCTTTAAAACTACCTGGAACAAAAAGAATTTTAATCCAGCAAGCTTCCAAGGAGAGCTTCAAGCCTGTGACTGGTCACCCTTAAAACAACTCTCACTTGAGGAAGCAGTATCCTACTTTAACTCCAAATTCTTACAAATCTTAGAATTCCATGCCCCTTTTCACTCTATAAGAACTAGAAATAAAGCAGCTCCATGGCTCACTAAAGAGATTAGGCAACAAATCTTACAAAGAAATAAAATCTGGTCTAACTGGAGAAACACTAAAAACCCAATTGATCAACAAAACTTTAAACAGCTGAGAAATGCCACCAAAAAATCAATACTACTTGATAAAAAAAAAATATTACTTTAAATTGCAACAAAAGCATCAACAACAACCACAAACCTTTTGGTCAGGCATAAATAGACTATTACACCCTGGCCACTCCAAGACATCAACCCCATTGGGTCTCTCCCTTAGCACTCCCAACCAGATTGCTGATGTTTTCAATACCTTTTTCACTGAAACTGTCCAGTGTCTAGCAAACTCCTTACATCTGGTTAGCTCAATCCCCCCCCCCCATCCTCCCTAGCCAGCATACCTACTACCTTTCATTTAAAACCAATTCCTACATCCCTTATCTACAACCTAGTTCACAAACTTAATCCATGTACTCCCTCAGCTGATCTCCTACCAGCTGAATACCTTCAAACTGCAGCAAAAGTTCTTGCCTATCCAATCTCTATCCTAATTAATAGAACCATTACTGAAGGTTCCATCCCATCTCTCTGGAAAATCTCTCACATCATTCCACTTCACAAGGGTGGTAACTCAACTGAACTCTCTAACGTTTGTCCTATAGCCCTACTTTCTCCTTTAGCCAAAATCATGGAAAAATGCATCCATCAACAACCTCTGGATCACCTTCTCCAAAATAACCTACTAGCAGACTGTCAGCATGGTTTTAGACCTTTCCATAGTACTACCACTGCTCTCCTGTCCTTCACTGACTGCATTAACAAACATCGTAATAATACCATGCTCTCCTCTGCACTCTTTATTGACTTATCTAAAGCTTTTGACATGGTTAACTATCAACTACTTCTGAACATACTAAAATCACTTTCACTCAACACACAGACATTAAAATGGTTCAACTCTTACTCCTTTGGGACAATAACCTATCCATACATCTCCCTATTACCCTTGGTGTCCCTCAAGGCTCTATCCTGGGACCTCTCCTCTTTTCCATTTTCATCAATGATCTTAGTATAAATCTTCCTCTAGCTACCTGCATTCAATATGCAGATGACTCCACACTAATTTGTAATGCCTCATCTTCATCAGAACTCCAATCCAAAACCCAAACAGTATTTAACCAAGTTGAAAACTGGTTCCTACAATGTTGCCAAAAAAACAAAACTATTGCTATTTACTCCAACTCTAAAATCCTCCCCAATAAATTTATCCATTACATCCAACGATAGTACTGTCATAGCTCCTGACCCAGCTACCAAACTCTTAGGTGTAATAATTGACCACAACCTTAACTTTGACTCGCATGTCAACTCTACTATTAAATCACTAAACAGAAAACTTGGTTCTCTGTATAGGATAAAACCTTTCCTTACCCCTGAAGCCAGAACTACCATTGCTTATACCCATCTGATTTCTACCCTCCTCTAGGCCTCCCCCATTTATACTAATCTTTCCAAAAGCAACCTTATTAAGCTGGCAACCTCATATAACAACATTACCAGATTTGCTGCAGGCTCTCCATTTAGAACTCACCATTGCCTGAATCTCAAACAGCTGGGATGGCTAGAACTGCAAAACCAGCTGATATTTCAACAACTCACCATCACCCACAAGATTCTGTACCATCCTAATAATACTCTGTAGCCTTGTCTCCCCCTGTGTAAATCTTACTACCCTTCGCTCAGCAAATAAATCTCTGGTTACCATCCAGAAATCCCACAACAAAGCAGGTGATTCTCTTTTCTCTAATTCTGTGGGGAAGATTTGGAATAGGCTTCCCAGCAAACTTACATCATTATCATCATTACCAATCTTCAAAATCCAACTAAAAATTCTACTAAAGACACAATGGCTATGCCCATGTACTAACTAACACTCATCCAGTACATTGTTACTGTTTACCTCTCTCCCATTACCCTTAAAGTAGGATTAGTAATCCTCCCCTTTTTTCCCAATTTTAATTTGGGAATTTAATTTTAATTTTAGTTTTTCTCAGGGAACTACCATTTGAGTATGTACTCTGTGACACTCATCTAGCTGTGAGCACTACTGCTCCACCTTGCATATAGAGTAACAGTCTTTTTACTTTGACAGTATTATTTGTTTAGGTGTATATATGCAAACTTTTTATTATCTTAGAGATATACTTTATTAATCAACTGTAATACTTTTATTTCAATCCTCACTTCTTTCCTAACCTACCTTATGATGAATGTCTAACCCTTTACCATGTAAATAGTACTGCATTGTCTTTGTTAAACTCTGTAGTCAATTGCTTTAAATTTAGCCTTTTGATGTAAATCTCCATCAACAATGTATTTCAAATAATTTTTAGTTTTGCTGTACTGTTTTATTAGTTTAATTAGTTTTAATCCCTGGACCTCTACTGAAAATGGACATGTATTCAGTTGGACTAGCCCAGTCAACAAATGTAAAATAAATAAATAAATCATGGAACTCATTAACAAAGACATTGGGAACCTCCAAACACTTGACCCGACCCAGTTCAGCTTTGTTAAGGGCAGAACATGCCTACTAAACCTGGTTGACTTCTTCGAGACAGTCACCAAGGCCATAGACGAGGGAAAGGTGGTTCACACAGCCTGCCTTGACCTCATCAAAGCTTTCAACACCATTCCCCACTCAGGTATTAGAGAAAAACTCACCAGCCTGAACATAAACCCCTATGTCACGAGATGGGTTGCCAACTGGCTTACAGACAGAACTCACACGGTAAAAATAGCGGGCTCCAGGTCCGACTCTAAACCAGTCACAAGTGGTGTCCTGCAAGGCTCAGTCCTGGGACCCCTACTGTTCAGCATATACTTCTCAGAATTACAGACAAACACAGGAGGACTATGGCTAACCAAGTTCGTGGATGACTGCAAACTGGGAGCCATAATTGACTCTCCGGCTGACACAGACATCCTCCAAAAGGGCTTTACTGAGACGGACACCTGGTGTCAAAGTCATGGCCTCAAGCTAAATGCCAAAAAATGCATAGTCATCCCGTTTGGGAAAAACAAAACACCCACAAATTACCACATAGGTGGCAGCCCTCTTAATACAGAAGAGGTAATAAGAGATCTGGGAACCCAGGTAGATAGTAATCTCTCCTTTGACAATCATATTGCCAAAGTAGTTAGGAAATCCTTCTGTGTGGCCCATCTAATTATTAACGGGTTTCATCTAGAAATAAAGAGGTTATATAGTGCCCCTCTACTCATCACTCATTAGACCAATCATAGAGTACAACGCCCCATTTGGGATGTACCTCACAAGACACTTCCAACAGCTGGAAAGACCACAAAAATACCTCACCAAGAGGATTACTGGCCTCAAACATATGTCCTATGCAGCCCGACTGAAAAAACTCCAGCTGTACTCAGTGGCATATCGCTTACTCAGAGGTGATCTCTGCCTGACTTACAAAGCCATGTCCAAATCATAACTGATGGACATGCTCCACCTAAAGAAATCCAAATCACTGCGAGCCATGCGCTCTAGAGAGCTAAACCTCACCACAACAATAAATAGAACATGCTGGAGGGATAGATTCCTGTCACAGAGAATCATCATGCTTTGGAACAAAATTTCAAACTACATTAGGCAGAGCCCCTCACTAACACTCTTCAAGAGAAAACTTGATGAGTGGATGGGTAACAGAAAATACACCCCTGGGATCACTTCATTGGCTCTGCTTTACAGAGGATCAGTTAATTAATCAATGGAGCGGCGAAAGCTGATACACTCTGGCTAGGCTTATAAATGCCCTCGGGCAGATAGTCTAGTACCTACCTATGAACCTATGAACCTATAAGTATTTCTGGGGCTGGTCCCTATCTACTTTGTTAGTTACAGTGAATGTACTGAAGAGATGTTAACTGAAGAGAATAGTGCAGTGGCTATAGAGTGCATTTTGTAAAGTGTTTTTACTTGCTATATATTTACTGCCTCATTTCTACTTAAGCTGCTTTGCTTGTAGGGTTAATTTTTCTCAAGTTAACTGATATGGACTGTGCTGGCGTTTTTTTTTTCTTTTTCCTTGTATACACTCCCTTAAAGGGCTTACAGTAACCAATGTCTATTGATTGCATTTTGTAAAATGATTTACTTTATATATTGTGTTCTATTTCTGCCTCATTTCTGATACTTCTGCTGTACTAATCTATCTGCCTTCTCTTAGGGCCTCCTACTTTCCTTTCTAACCCCCCATCTTTGTTGTTGCTTCACTCCCTCTAGCCCTTTTTGTTAACAACCCTGTCTGCTATCCTCCCTGTATAGTTCTGCTATTTCTATGCTGAGACACTTCCTTAGTGATCATATATCTTCTGTCCTACATCCCTCCTAATACCCCTGGCCTAACATTTATTTATTTTTTTCCTCTTACAGCTGCTGTTCGCATTTTTCCCCAGTGAGTACACCCGACTAATCCTGCTTAACTGGATCTCTCACCCTTTTGCAGCTTCCTCGTGGCAAGAAATAAGAGCGTTCAACTCACCTGCAGGGGACCTATTAGTTTCATTAATCTTCCTGCTGTAATAGGCAAGTTTCTATAGTGAAACACTTTAGTGCTTATTTGTCAAGCGGCACGCTCACTCACTCAATCAAATAGTGTTGGACTCCCCTGAACTTTATCTCTCCATTCTTCTCTCTTTTTAGCAACTGCTAATATCAAGAGCTGCAAAACTATACAGACCTAATAAAGCAGCATGTGTTAGGTTGCTATTAGATGCGTACATTTCTTACCTCTAGGAATTGCTACTCTTAACCACTCCACTGTCTTGAGGCACACTTTAACACTTTAACTGATTGCTTCTACTGTGGTCTGGCAAGCTGCCTCAAGGTTTCCAGGGATCATTTCTGTTCACTCAACTTCTCTTTCCCCTTTCTTTTACAGCCTACGTCCCATTGCTAGTGTATTCTAGCCCAGCAGTTTAATGCTAAAGACACAGGTCATTTTTATACCATTATCTAACTAAGCCTCTACTATAATTGTGACACGTGTGAGTTGTATTAGCCTATTGATTGGTTCCAACTGATATGTACAACAAATAGTTTCTGCCCACTTCACTCGCTTCACTCCCCTCCCTGCCCCTATATCCCACCCTCCCCCAGCACACTTACACTTATTCTAGCCAAACGTCCCTCCCATTACAGTCACAACCAATCACACCTGCAACACCAACTCTAACCACACCTCCAGCCTACCATTAACCTCCCACCTTGAGTACCATGATCCTACACACACTACCTATACTCTTTACATGCACCCTTCTTGCACACATTACATCTTACCAAATTACCTTTATAACCCCAACAAACAACTTCTACTGCACAGCTACAGTCACCACCCCTCATGTCATACCATCACACTACTCATACACCTCTCACAACAAATACACCCCAATGCACAACCCACTTAAGCTATCGCCTCTA
This sequence comes from Protopterus annectens, assembly GCF_019279795.1. Classification (NCBI taxonomy): domain Eukaryota; kingdom Metazoa; phylum Chordata; order Ceratodontiformes; family Protopteridae; genus Protopterus; species Protopterus annectens. The sequence goes on from NC_056731.1 coordinate 1,694,866,291, forward strand.
CCACACAAACAAAAAGCATCCGTAATGCCTTACAAACTATCTCTCAACCTAATTTATCTATCACCCACTTCACCCAAACAAAAGGCCACCCCAAACCTTAAAATAATTATTTCTGTAATGAAACTAACATCCGCAGCCATAACAACATTTGCCCTCAGTGGGGACGTCCACCCAAACCCTGGACCCCACAACTCCTCCACTGATAGTCAGCCTAACAACCTCATCCACCCTCAAATTACATCCAATAGGAAACCAACTGACCTCCTTATTTTAAGCCGAAATATCAGAAGTATAACCAATAAAATCCATGAACTCCACGCTACCATAGACTTATACTCCCCTGATATTATCATTCTAACAGAAACCTGGCTCAAACCTCACATTACCAGTGAGCAAATTCTCCCTTCAGGCTACAGTATCCTAAGACAAGATTGGTTGCACAAAAACGGGGGTGGTGTAGCTGTAATGTATAAACAGAATTTTAATATTCACATCCTAAACTTATCACCCCCCCAACTTACAAAGAAGAAATAATCTATACCAACCTAAAAGTAAACTAAGACAAGACAATTAACATAATAGGATGTTACTTCCCACCTGGCAACAATATCCCTCCACTAGAAAATCTCCTCAGCTGGGTAAATCATCACCTTCCACAAGAAACCATAATATTAGGTAATTTTAATATAGACTGGCTATCCTCTTCCAACCACCATCCAGCCCACCATCTAAATCTTCATGTTTTTTCCAACTTATCCAGACACCCACCAGAATAAATAAGAATTCCAACAAGCATTCTACTCTTGACTGGATACTAGTCAGCAAGAGCCCCCAATCATACACAGCTGGCTGCCTACCAGACAGCCTCAGTGATCATACCCCAACTTTCCTACTAAAAAAACACATGTATCAGACTAAACCCATTACCTATCAGCAAATATGTAATAAAGTAAACTTTAACCCTGACAACTTCATCTCAGCCCTAAAAAACTGCAACTGGACTCCAATAAAATACCTCAACCTTGATGATGCTGTCCAATTTTTCAATACCACCTTCCTTAAAGTCCTAAACACCCATGTGCCCACAAGATTTACTAGAGCTAAAACCCAGTCCTCCCCATGGCTACAACAAGCCACTAGATCAAAAATGAAAATTCAAGATAGAGCCTGGAATCACTGGAGCAAGACAAAAAACCCTTCTGATAGACAGAAATTCTGTGAATTATGTAACAAAGTCATAAAATTAATAAAACAGGACAAAATCCTATATCACCAGTCTACCCTGAACTCCATCCAAAACAACCCTAAACAATTCTGGTCAACCATCAACTCCATCCTCCACCCAGGAAAAGTAGGAACCCCTCCACCAAACAAAACAAATTCCTCTGAAAACATTGCCACCTCTTTCAACACTCACTTTACACAAACCGTTCTATCACTAGCAAAACAACACAACTCTTCTCCCCTACCCCCTCCAGCTACACCTAGTTACCTGCCCACTGCATTCACTTTCTCTCCTATCCCTACCTTCAATATAAAAAACTCTTATCGAAACTAAAGCCCACAAAACTAGCAGCTGACAACCTCCCAGCTGAGTACCTTAAAACTGCAGCTGAAGCCCTACCCTACCCAGTTGCAATCCTGGTTAACCGATCTTTATCTGAAAGCTATGTCCCTTCGCAATGGAAAATAGCCCACATTATCCCCCTCAACAAATGTGAGTCCTCCACAGAATTCACCAACTACCGGCCCATAGCAATTCTGTCTCCTCTATCAAAAATACTTGAGAAATGCATTCACTCTCAGGTTCTAGGCTACCTCCTTGCTAACAACCTCCTATCCAACGCACAGCATGGTTTCTGACCATACCACAGCACAACCACTGCCTTACTTGCTTTCACTAATTCAATCCTTCAACATAAAAACAATGGTTATTTCAGCTCTGCAACTTTCCTAGACCTATCTAAAGCATTCAACATGGTCTTTCATAAACAACTCATCACTGTCCTCAGTACTCTATCCTTCTCTCAGTCTGTCACAAACTAGTTCCAGAGCTACCTGACTGACCGCCATCAATCCATTGTTTGGCATAATGATACATCCCCCCAACTCCCTGTCTCAATAGGTGTTCCCCAAGGATCCATCCTTAGACCCTTACTCTTCTCCATATTCACTAATAATCTAGCCTCTGCTACCAAACAAGCCACTCTCATACAGTAGGCAGATAAATTCCACCATCATCTGCTCAGCCCACTCCCTACCTGAACTTCAAAAGACCACACACGAAGCCTTTTCCTTAGTTGAAACTTAGCTTTTAGATGCACAATTAATACTTAACCCAAGAAAACAAAACTCCTCATCTTCCAACCCACCAAACACAATCTAAACACCCACAATTTAATATTAAAGCCAAAGACAACACCATTACCCCCCAACAGACCACACCAAACTACTTGGAGTTGAAATTGACAATAAACTCAAGTTTGACATCTTGTTAGCTATAAAAAGTACACAAAAAACTAGGAGCTTTATACAGAAATAAGCAATTCCTCACCAAAACAGCTAAGATTTCAGTTGCAAATAGCCAACTTATCTCCACCCTACTGTACGCCTCTCCAATATTTACCAAACTAAGGCAAAGTGAGTTAGATAAACTCGAAGCTTGCTACAACAAAATAGCAAGGTTTGCCACTGGCACAAACTACCGTAGCTACTACTAGACCTCACTTACTGAACTAGGCTGGCTAGAACTCCCTCACCTCCTTCAATGGTACCAACTCTCACTCGCCCACAAACTACTAAATCATCCTCTAAATGTCCCCTCCCTCCAAAATCTACTCCAACCCTATCATACCACCAGAAGACTATGCTCCAGCAACAAAAATCAATTACAGGTAACTAAAACCAGGAACTTTGCTGGAGAAGCTCTCTTCTCCTACTCCATAGCAAAATTATGGAATATCCTTCCTCACACTATAACATTTGTGTCATCATGCACTAACTTTAAATCTGCTCTAAAATCTCATCTAAAAGAGCACTGGACATGCCCCTGTAACAAACCTTTCTAACATCTCTACCCCAACCTTTCTAATCCCTTTCTTCCACCCCTCTAACTACTTTGGATTGCAGCCAAATACATTGCTTGTAAACGTATATCTCAGCTGTAATCTTAGCCACTGTTATTCAAGGATAATAGCTGCTAGCTCAGTGATTAAAATACTTGCTAGCCTTTATGGCACTAGTGATATAGGTGTTGTACCATTTAACTAAATAATTTCATTCTGAACTATGGCTGTTTACTACTATTGTTAAACAAAACCTACCTATACTTCTCATAACTTGTAATTAATTTTAGTTTTTAATTATTTTTATTGCGGAGCTTTTCTCCCCAGGCCTCCACTGAAAAAGGATCTGTGTCCAGTTGGATTTTCCCGGTCAAAAAATGTAAATAAATAAATAAAATAAAACAAATAATATGCAGATGATGTTATTATTGCTAAAGATAAAATATGTATGAGCAGTGTGATAAAATATTTACAGGAAACTATTCAGATAATAGGCTTTTTGATAAATAAAGAAAAAAAGTCAAGGATTAGGGTCTGAGGAGATGATTGAAGGAATTAAATTTAATATGAAAAAAGCAAAAATTTTTGAAATATGGTTTGGAAAGCAAGATATTATAGATACAGTATGAAAAGAAAAACTAGAGTAAATTAGAAGTACTTGTTTATGTTGAAAATCACCTAAATAGTTTTTTCAAAAAAGGTGTATTTAATTAACTCTGTTTTTTTATTAGCCAGAATTGCTTATTTAGCAAGTGTTATTAGTTTACCTTTGACTTTAGAAAAAGAAATGTATAATATTTTTTTTCTTTTATTTGGGGATCAAGGCTGAATCCAGTAAAAAGGGAGCTTCTACATGTGCATAAAGAAAAAATAGGTTTAGGATTAATAAATCCAATAGTTTATATTGCAACTTTGAATTTTTATAGAGTAATGAAATGTTTAAAGGACAATGATGTTTCTACTTTAACACAGATATTAAGTCTAAAGTATAAAACGGAATGATTCAACTTTTTTAGTTCAAAAAGAAAGTTTTTTTTTTAATAAAGAAAGTTTTTGTTGTAATAAACAATTAGAGAACTATCAAGATAAAATCATGTTGTGGAAAATAAGTGTCAAAATGATTGAAAAGGGGAGGAAAGCATGGTACAATATTGTGGAGATGTATTTTCGGATATATATACCTGAAGAAAAAAAGGAGTGCCATACAAGCAAGAATGGTAAGATGTAAAGAAAAAATAACAGAGTGCCAAGATTTGTTATGGAAAATGATGACACAAAAATTACCAGTGAAGGCAAACATGCCTTATAAAAGTAGACAAGACAGGATTTGTTTGCATTGTGTGGAATTTGAAACTAGTAAACAAGATTTTAGATTTATATTATGTGGAGGGATTTATAGAAATAAACAGTCTAAATATGGATATGACTGAATCTGGATATTATAAGAATAAAAGTAGAAATTATGTTAAGAGAATTGATTGAAAAATGTTTTGTATTATATGGATAATTTGGAATCAAAGGGTGAAGGAAGTTCTGTTTAATAAAAAACTGGGATTTGGCTATGATGTTAAAAAATAACATTTTGATTGTGGAAGAGAAATTCTATATATTGTTTATAGGATATATTGCAAATTTTGATTGTGGAAGAAAAATTCTATATATTGTTTATAGGATATATTGCAAATATGTATATATATAATGCAAGTAAGTATGTATATTTTAATAAAGGACCCCTACATTTTTTAATAGGTGCCATGGGATCTTTTAGATCCACCTGAGTTATCATCAACTCAGGCAGATGAGGCCTCAGATTACTATCTCAACTGAGGGACAATGTATCCAGAAGTGCAGCACCCCTTTATGCAGGAATTGCAATATGAAAAGGCATATGGTGTATTTAGAGAGAAAGTCAGGCAAGAGAATTTGATAGAATTAAGAAAGTAAGTGAAGAAGGAAGAGTAAAGAGGTATAAGGAATGAAAAGCATTTGTTCACATTTAGGGATATAGTTTATTCTGGTTTTGAGCAAGAACAGAGCCAGATTTCAGCTAGGAAGTCTTTCAGAGTCGTTTTGAAAGATGGGAGGGAGGTATTGACCTCATGGATACTGATAAGAAGTTCAAGGCCTTAGCAACCTTACATGAGTACAGACAATGCCTAGCAGATTGGTGTAAAAATAGAAGCCACAGACTTCTACACCAAAGGCAAGTGTCTTACCTGTTTTGTCACTGACCATATACTAACAACTTCTACTAGGAAGCACACAGTATGGTTAAATTGTACTATTTTATACATATATTTTTATGAATTAATATAATTCACTATTATTTATCCTGGATATTAGTTAAACAATTCTTGACAGTGGCTGTATGACAGACAATTTATATGTGAAAAAGTGTGGAAGACGAAGGTTTTAAAAAATCAAAATGAGGTACATTTGAGGGGTTTGCACTGAATTAGAGGGCTGTAGTCAGTGGGACAAGCACCACCTAATTACAGTTGCAGTTATGATCCATAATGGTAGGCAGACAAGGTGAGCCAAGCAGTCTGTTCCTGTCATTGTAGTTTGTTTCTGTTAAAAATGCTTAAATTGTCCAGGATTTAGCAAGTGACAAACAAAGTGAGTCTGGTAGTTTACATAAAAGTGAACCTTCTTCCTAGGCTGGGTTCAGAGATGGTTAAACCAAGGTGAAATGGCCGAGTTCACTTATTTTTTTGGAGTACTGCCAAACTGTCCTAGCCACCTCTAGCTTCTAAGTAGCTAATCCTCTCTTCATTTACAACTGATATTTAAGATTAGCAATGCTTTGATATGGTACAGTGGTCATACTTTAATAAAGACAGCGTTTGTTGCCAGTAATATGAAAGAAGAATGTATACAACTGAAGTCCCTTCTACTCCTTTCAGCTATGTTATTTCTCTTTATTAAAGGATTTCCTTTAGAATTGTATGTGACACTAAGATATTTTTCCTTTTGTACAATGAACTTCAAATAGTTTGAAACACTCCAGGTGTAGGAAGCAATAGCATTTCTGAAAGAAAATTATAGCAGCTGACGTACTTCTTTGTGACAATTATATATATATATATATTTATATATATATATACATACATGCATGTATATTCCATATAGTAATGTCAGGGCATAGTCATAGACAACTAGCTAAACAACTACTGTACTGACAATTTACATATAGCTGAAAGAACAAAGAATTGCTTAGGACATTAATGAAATACGGTTGAGAAATCATTGACAAGAAGAACCAATTTCTTTTAAAAACCAAAATGACTGGGAATGTTCCCATAATAGCTGTCATGTAGTGGATTTTGTTGCTGAAATGCATATAAAAATAATGGTTAGTAAGCAGTATTCAATGCATATGTTTTTCATTCCATTTCTGAACTAAGATGATAGAAGAGATCCCTCATATTTTGCTTTTGCTTCCACATTTAATGATGCAATCAGAATCTTCTGATGGAAACAGCTTTATTCTGTATGTTTTACCATATATTATTGTAACTGATTCAAGCAGACAGTGATGAGTATCATATGCTTCTGATATAAAATATTATACAGCATCTAGCACTACTACTGTCAGATGACAAGAGTTGTATAATATGTCATACTTATTTATATTTTATGTGTTATGGTTTTGGAACAAAATAAATTAGAAATTCAGTCAGAGATCTGAACTGGGTTTTGAGGAGCTTGCTAAAATGTTCAATTATTCCTCACAGTATTTGCAACATATTACTCTCTACCACTTGAAAGCAGTCTAAGATTTAGTCTAGGATTATGTGGTCAACTACACACAGTAAATTAAAAAACTGTAAATGTGCAGTTATGCATGTCCAATGATACAGTTTTATGATACATAGCATGCTGCTTTAAGATAAGCTACTACATCTGTGTAATAATACTATATATCCTATAGAACTACGTTTGGTGCCATAACTCACAAATGCACACATTGTGAATGAGGGTGAGCTTTTGATCAGTTTAAATATTCTGAGTCACCTCCGGACACATACTTCTGTCTTTTGGGTCTTGCCAAGGTTACGATGAAAAATGAGGTGCTTTCAGTCCATTTATGGGTATTACTATGTAACTGCATATGTGTGTTATATATATATATATATATATATATATATATATATATATATATATATATATATGTGTGTGTGTGTGTGTGTGTGTGTGTGTGTGTGTGTGTGTGGTAACATTTGAATATCTCTACTTTCTATATAGTCAACGGCAGTTTTGTTTTCAAAGTTTGGGCAACAAAACAGCTGATCTGCAGGGATGGGAGAAGATGTGTATTTCCTGATATTGTGCAATCTCAGAGCAGGGGTTGTGAGATTTCTGGGGAGGGGGTGCTTGCCCTCTTCTACAAAAAGGCTAGTAGCATTTACCGAGATTATGCCTTAGAAGACGAGCAGATCGCTGTCTATTTTTTTTTAACATTAGCAATATAGACATTTGGATAAATAGACATTTTTAAATAAACACACACACACACACACACACACACACACACACACACACACACACACACACACACACACACACACACACACATATGCACACACATCTATACCTATCTATTTCTCTCCATATATATGCAGAGATAGAAAATATTATAGAATGGTCCTTTTCTCCAAATGGAATAATACAAGTGACTCAAAAATGTGTAAATAGTTGTGTAAATAATATTTGAAGCAGTGTTATAATGCATCTATTGTTAATAGAATGATATTTCTTTAAAGGGAGTATTTTTGTTAAATTGTACCTCTTTAATGTGAGGGTTCTTTTATACAAGAAAAAGTATTCCCCTTAAAGTACTAAGAACACTTGATGCATTTAAACAATGGTAACAGCAGGGTTGGTGGTTGGCATAATGGTTGAGGTGTTTGCCTTACAGGCACAAGTAGCATTTGACGATCACCTTTGAGGGGAATCTAGCTAGGTTTAAAATGGCCCACAAGGAAAACTTGCCTAGTTTTTACCTACATAAACGTATATATATATATATATATATATATATATATATATGTTGTTGTTGTTGTTGTCTTTTGGCTTTTCCCGGTTAGGGGTTGCCACAACGGAACTCCAGTCCGCTAATGATTGGCAGTAGATTTTCACAAACTCCGAGGTGCCAGCGCAACGTTCAACCTTCAACGAAGGCAGGCCCATTTACGCATGTCTTTCGAACGCCCACCCAACCACGGAGAGGACATGCAGACTCCACACAGAAGGCACTCCTGACACCCCAGCCGAGAATCAAAAGGGATAACCTCTTGCTGTGAGGCAACAACGCTACCGCTGCACCACCGTGGATTTAACATATATATATATATATATATATATATATATATATATATATATATACATATACATATATATACATATATATATATGTGTGTGTGTGTGTGTGTGTGTGTGTGTGTGTGTGTGTGTGCATGTATATATATATATATATATATATATATATATATATATATATATATATATGTTTTTCTTACATTATGTTGAATCATCATTTAGTAAGATTATCATAGCAGGAAGGTATGTAATGTTGTGTTGTGCAAATATTGTAGCTTCAATTGGCGGAACAGTACTTGAGATCTGAAACTGAATAATGTACATTAGATAGCTGTCCACTAAATGAGAAAACTAAAGCATCACACAGCGAATGTCCAAATACTATCTGTAAGGAAAAATATAGTGGAAGTTAGTCATAATAATTATAAAAAGTATGCATACTGCTAAGAAAATATACATTGATCATAGAAGTAATGTCACATGAAATGTTAGAACGTATATGTACATGTTGATGGAAATCGGCATGTTCCATCTCTTGAAGCTGCAAGGATATAGATAAAGTTAACACATCATGTGGTGAATAGAGTCTATTACTACATTAAGTCACAAGAAGTGAAGTAGCCATGTGTATACATACCTGACAGTTACTCCATGTGGAAATGTTAAACAATTCACTTAATGCTTTATTCTCAGAAATAACAATGTAATTTGGAAAACTACAGTACGACCTTTCACAACAAAATTTGCATTTTCACACTAATCTTAGTTACTGAATTTGCACTTTGTGAGAGATGAGCTGCAGTACTTTAAAGATAGTGTAGTCAGCCTTACAGTGTAAAATATGACTGAAGCATCTACCCTTGTCTGGAGCACATTTACCAGGCAAAGTACATAACTCTCAAGATGATAGATGAACACACACTTCATTGCTCTTTGACAATGCAGGTCATAATGTCACATCAAATGAGTTGTCAAAGGCCAAGTAAACACTTTAGACGATGGTGCCAACCTTCAACTAGATTTTAGGTTCAGGGCAAGCCAGTATTGCTGACATCATACATAGACCACAAAGTGGGTGGAAAAACTGGAGGTAAAAGTGATGCAACAGAGAACCACTTAGAAAACATCCTTTTTCTGCCAAATACGTAATACTGCTCAAAATAAGCCACTAGAACCTTTGGGTATAATACTATATAATGTAATAAAAGCAAAGGCACCCATTATTACTGCTGCACAGGTTGAAACAGTACTGTCCAAAGCCAAGAATACAGCTTCTATGGGACATGACAATATCCCAGGCTGTTTTCAACATGAACTACACAGTGAACTCGCACCTCACTTGTGTGCCCTGTTCAATCACAGCCTCACCTCAAGCTTTGTCCCAACCAAATGGCACACTGCTACAGTCATCCCTCTCCACAGAGGAGGAGTGACTACATACCCTGTGAACTATTGCTCCATTAGCCTGACAAGTCTGATATGCAAAGCAATGGAACACATCATCATGGACCTAATAAACAAGGATGTAGGGAAGCTCCAAACTCTGGATCCCACACAGTTTGATTTTGTGAAGGGTAGATCATGCCTGCTCAACCTGGTTGACTTCTTTGAGTCAGTCACCAGAGCTGTGGATGAAAGCAAGGTGGTTCATACAGCCTACCATGATCTGGCCAAGGCCTTTGATACCATTCCCCACTCAGGAATCATAGAAAAGCTCACTAAGCTAGGCATCAACCCCTATATCACTATGTGGGTTGCAAACTGGCTCGTAGATAAAACCCACAGTGTGAAAGTAGCTGACTCCAAGTCAGACTGCCGACCAGTCACGAGTGTAGTCCCACAGGGTTCGGTTCTAAGTCCTCACCTGTTTGTTATCTGCTTCTCTGAAGTCCAGGCCACCACGAAAGGACTCTGGCTGACAAAGTTTGCAGACAATTGCAAGTTAGGAGCTATTATTAACTCCCCAAATGATGTTGACATCCTACAGAAATGCCTCTCTGAGACCAATGACTGGTGACAGAACCATGGCCTTAAGCTCAATGCCAAAAAATGTGTCATCATCCCCTTTGGGAAAAACCCAGTTCCCATGAATTACCACATCGATGGTAGTCCACTAAATGCAGAAGGAGTTAGAAGAGATCTGAGAACACAGGTTCACAGCGACCTCTCTTTTGACAACCACATTGCCACTGTGGTCAGAAAGTCCTTCTATCTGGCACATCTCATTACTAAGGGTTTTGCATCCAGGAAGAAAGAGGTCATTATCTCCCCCTAATCTTCCCTCATTAGGCCAATCGTCGAGTACAATGCCCCATTTGGCATGTACCTCACTAGACACCTGCAACAACTGGAGAAACCACAAATGTACCTCACAAAGAGGATCATAGGCCTTAAACACTTGTCTAATGGACAGATTCAAAAAACTCCAACTATTTTCTGTCTCATATTGCCTACTTATAGGCGATCTCTGCTTGACTTACAAAGCCATGTCTGATCCAGCTCTGTTAGAAATGCTACGTCTAGAGAAATCCCATTCCCTCAGCAGCACACACTCCAGAGACCTCAACCTCATTACCACAATCAACAGAACATGCTGGAGGGACAAGTTCATAATTCAGAGACTGCCCATGCTATGGAATAGACTTCCCATACATGTCAAACAGAGCACCTCACTAGCCCTCTTCAATAGAAATCTTGATGAGTGGATGGGAAATAGAAAATTCACCCCAAGAATCACTCCAGTGGCTTTACTCGACAGAGGTACTGGGAACTAAGGTTGGATGGCACGATGCCGGGGTAATCCTATGGGCTAGGCTTGTAAAGGCTCCAGGGCCATTAGCCTAGTACAAACCAATTACTCTATGAACCTATGAACCTAAATGGTATCTTACTATTTGGTAGGAATATCAGGGAAAGCAACCATTTCACAAATTGTCTAAATGAGTGGTCCTGATGGTAATGGGCACATAAGCCAACATGCTGAACTTTACACTAAATATTCTGATGCAGGTGGAAGTAACAACCTATTATATAGTTGTACTAAAGTTCTTTTGTAATCTCTTAATGACTGTTGGTTCAAAGTTGCAAATAATGTGCAATGGATTAGCTGCAAAGGAGCACTGAGAAAATATATCCAAGATACCATCAAATTGTAGCTACAAAGTGCGGTGGATGGCATAAGTGGAATAACAAATGTGACATTTCTATATCTACCTCCTACTTCTATGCAGCCATGCACAGAATACAACTGATGAAGCACATTACCACTTACCATGTAAGTATAGTGCACAACTCACATCTCCAAAGAGGAAAGGTCATGTACATTTTGATATGTAGGCAAACACAGAATTACATTGCAGAACTGTCATTAGTGACCTTCCTGCTGAGGAATTTCCTAGTTTGTAGAGGCCATCTTTCTGGATTAATATCCATAATATTCTTCAGCATGTGTTCATGCTGTTTCACAATTTTGTATAGCACGCAATGAACTGTGTTCTTCAAATTAGATCTTGAGGGCAATTGCACAGTTGCATCACTCCCCACTTCTGACAAATAGTCACTAAGAAAGTCACAGGGATAATCTCTTCACTTTTCTGCTCTATCCTGTAGTGTAGACATGACATCATATTTTTCTGCTACTCCCACCTCAGGTATGTGATCATGTGCTGTAGATTTCAGTAATTCATTCCCAATAGAAGTCATGATAGTGATAGCCCTTCAACAGCAGTGTCCCATGCTTTTTCTTCTACAACACCAATAACGTCCTTTGTTTACTTTGGCATACCAGGTAGTAAAGTTATCCCTCTGTGCTCAACATATTTTTGTCTTTCTGTGATTTAACAAATTTTTAACATTCATCCACAGTGCCTGGTCCACTACTTCCTGAAGCTGTACTGGCTTGTTCATCATTCATTGTAACCTGCAGTGTTGTAATGTGCTGATATAGAATGTCCTTTAATCGATATCCACGTTGTTGCTTAGCTCTGTGTTGTACCAGATCTTCAGTCTTTAAGAGCAATATCATTATGCAACAAGCACACTATAAAACCTGGAAACGTGTGGTTAGCATTCTCAACAGGGAGGAATTACTCCTCATAGTAATTGCTGACAACCTTAAACAAGTTAACAGCATGTCAGTATGCAAATAAATACTACACTCCATTTGACAAGACATTTCCTGTATCTGTATTAGGTAAGTGAGTTGATTTCCTAACATTGCTATGTCATGTTGGTCTTCCCACAAACGTAGTTTATTTGGTGTCAAGATTTCAATATTCAACATTGACAGTATTTAACATCTTCAACCAATTTCAAAGGGATATCTGCAGTTTGACTAAATGATGTTTTAATGTAAAGTCACAGAAACATTTATTTAGATAGATAGATAGATAGATAGATAGATAGATAGATAGATAGATAGATAGATTTTTCACCAAACTAAAAACACCACAAAGACTCCATATGGAATTTTCAATGTGGTTTATTAGTAAGCAATTTTATCCATGAAGCAATAACATGATGTTCTCAGAGTAATAAAACCACTAAAATTATATGTAAACCAGCCATATGACCTCAAACCCCATGACATAAAATGTCCAGTTTTCATATTTCTCAAAATAAGTAACACATCTTAAAAAGGCAGTTAAAAAAAATCAACAAAAAACAGTATAACATGTACCACATCAGCCATAAGTAGCACTCTCCTAAGAGTTTTTTGTCTGCTTTCAAGCTAAGAAATACATTTAAGCCTGGAAGACCCTTGGCTTCTAATGTTATTTGCCAGCATACTTTTCTTATATTCATTACCAATCCATAAAATAAAAAAAAAACACATTTCTTGTAGTTCTCACAGGTTAATGAATGGGGTTATAACAGCTGAATTTCTTGAAGACCAATGGGTCATAAAATCGACAAAGCTATGAATGTATGTGTCTTATGAGTTCTTTTCTGCTACAGTTCTGAAGTACTTTTTAATTGCTTTGCTCTAGTACCAGTTACTTGTCTTGATGTATTTTTGTATAGGGAGGGTAATGTTAAGAATTTTAGTTATATAGTTTAGTTATACTTTTTAGGTATTCTATTTTTAGTTTAGACAGTTAAAACATGTATGTTGACAGTAATGCCATTTTCTGATCTGCTCAGGGTTTGTTTTATTTTTTTATCCTTTTAATTTCTTTGTTCCAGTATTAATAACTTTAATTTCTAAGGGGGTAATTTGGGTGGACAGCTATTGCATTTCAGTGAGGGTATGTGTGTGTGTGTGTGTGTGTGTGTGTGTGTGTGTGTGTGTGTGTGTGTGTGTGTGTGTAAAGACACTTTTTGCATTGTAGTGACTGGGCGAAACAGTTCATATTTAACATAATTTTTTATTTTGTTTTAACTTAAATGTGTTTTTAGAGGACCTCAAAGCTTTGATGTTGTGTTTGTGCTTATATTCTGCACGCGCAGTGTGTGATTTTTACTTTTTGGTGAGTAGTGTAGGAAATTTTATTTATTTATTTTATTTTTATTTAAGGGAATTTTGGTAGGGTTGATGAAGTATGAAGGATGCAAATTAACTGTTTATAACATGAAGAGTGCAGATAAACTTTTGTTTTGCACAGGAGTGTAGATAGAGAAATAAACACTATTTACATGGTATGCCAGATACATATTTTTGTTACAACCTTTATCTGGTATCAGTTATTTATAGTTTGATTTTTGTTTTATTTTTATGGTATAGCTGATGATTTTAAGTCAGCACAGGCAGCATTCACATCTGTGATGACAGCTAAAGCTGAGTGTTTGTACTGCTTTCAGTGGAAGATGCCGATGTACTGTTTTATTTAAACATACTAGTGTTGCTCGGTTCTAACTTTTCAGTCTTAATACTCACAAACTGATTCTATTCCCACAGCAATTGTTGTTTCCTCCATGATTAATGTTTATTTCTGTTAACTGTAAAATTTATACTTTACTGAAATACCCCAAGGCAAAGACTAGAGCAGTTTAGTGTATTTTTTTTCCTGATTTAAAGTTGAACAAGAGGTCACTGAATATTGTAAATATTCTGTAAGCATTGACAAAGTAAAAATATATGGTAGTCAATGTATGGAAGCCATTATCCACCAGAGGCATTATAGAAACAGAATCTCAAGAAATTAATCACTTTGTCCACAGGGCCACGGATTTATTGCAGTAAACATTTCAGAATGTGTTTAAGATAATTAGTACATTTAAATGTCTTATGAACTTGTCAGGGCACATTGCTGTGGCTGTGTAATAAAGAAGCTAAGAAAAAAGTTGCAAAAGCAAATAATAGTGCATCGGAGGCACTCTACCAGCTTCTGGAAAATGACTCAGTAAGTGGCACAAAAAAACTATATCAGGTTGCAAGGCAAAACCAGAAAGATAAAGAAGATAGTCAGACACCCTAAATAAGAGACGTCAGCAACAACCTGCTCACCAATCCACAGGACATCAAAGGCAGATGGAAGAAACCCCCACAGAAGCTCTACTGCCCCAGAAACAGCCTACAATGAGAGAAAAAGAGGAGCCCACCCTAGAAGAAGTAAAAACAGCACTAAGGAAAATGAAGTCAGGGAAAGCAGCAGGCTCAGATGAGGTCACAACAGATATGATAAAGATGCTGGGTGAGATAGGGGAGAAATGACTCCTGAGGGTGCTAATAGCAGTGTGGAGAGAAAGTCGCATCCCAGATAACTGGAGAACAAGCATACTTGTGCCAGTGTACAAGAACAAAGGGGACATCCACAACTGTGGGCAGTATAGAGGCATCAAACTCCTATCACATTGCATGAACGTTCTGGAGAGGGTGATTGATAAACGGATATGCAGAGTTGTAGAATGTAAGATGGGAGATGAGCAGTTCGGATTCAGATCAGGATGTAACACAATTTACCCGATGTTTGCAGTGAGACAGATACTTGAGAAGAAGCTAGAGATGAGAAGAGATTCCAACTGGGCATTCCTAGACTTGGAGAAAGCATATGACATGGTCCCAAGAAAGCTTATCTGGGCAGTACTGTGGCGGTTTGAAGTCCCAGAAACACTGGTGGAATTAGTGCAGGCTATGTACAAGGACCCAATTATGAACAGTGTTTGGCCTCACAGAGGGGTTCCCAGTGAGAGTGGGTGTATGCCAGGGTTCAGCTCTGAGCCCACTGCTGTTCATACTGGTGATGGACTACATTAGTAAACAGGTCAAAGGGGACAGATCAACAAAGCTACTGTATGCAGACAATGTGGCATTACAGGCAGACTCTGAGCTAGAACTTCAGCAATGGATAGGGGAATTCACTGGACAACAGTATGGCAGAAGCTATACTTAACCTATGAGATTATTAATGTATTGTACAGAGTGGTGTTTCTTGATTAGCAGACTCGTGTATTCCTTGAAAAGCTGTGGAAGTACATCCTCAAGTCTGGATGTGCACTGTCTCTTGTTTCAAAGAATTTGCATTTATTTCTCAGATGTTAAAGCAAACATGGGAGGGCTGTGGCTGACAAAGTTCGCAGATGACTGCAAACTAGGCGCCATAGTCGATACACCAGCAGACACACACATCCTACAAAAAGGCCTCACTGAAACGGACAACTGGTGCCGTAGTCACGGCCTTAAACTAAATGCCAAAAAATGTATAGTCATCCATTTTGGAAAAAACAAAGTACCCACAAATTATCACATAGACAGCAACCCACTGAGTACGGAAGAAGTAATCAGAGACCTAGGGACCCAAGTAGACAGCGACCTCTCATTTGACACCCACTTTGCCAAAGTGGTTAGAAAAACATTCTACCTTGCACACCTCATCATGAAGGGATTCACATCCAGATCCAAGGATGTCATTGTACCCCTATATTCCTCCCTCATCAGACCCATGATTGAGTACAATGCCCCATTTGGTATGTACCTCACCCGGCATTTGCAACAGCTGGAGAGACCACAAAAGTACCTCACCAAAAGGATCAAGGGTCTCCAACATATGTCTTATTCTGCCAGACTAAAGAAACTTCAGCTCTATTCAGTAGCATACCACCTGCTCAGAGGTGATCTCTGCCTGACGTAAGGGCATGTCCAATCAGGATCTGATGGACATGCTCCACCTCAAAAAATCCAAATCCATCAGGACCATGAGAGCTAAAGACTTAAACCTCGGCACAAGTATGAATAGGACATGCTGGAGGGATAGATTCATAACCCAGAGGCTTCCCATGCTTTGGAACAGGATCCCAGTTCGTATTAGGCAGAGCCCCTCACTGACTCTCTTCAAGAGAAATCTTGATGAGTGGATGGGAGATCGTAAGTTTACCCCAGGGGTCACATCTGTGTCACTGCTAGACAGGGGCACAGTAAACTAATTCTATTATATAAGGGGACCTTCATTGTGTCACTACTAGACAGAGGCACAGTATTCTAGATTTATTCTGTATATTTTTGTACCATTTCATGGGGTGGCAAAAGCCACATCACTATGGCTAGGCTTACAAATGCCCCAGGGCAGATAGCCTAGTACTATACTATGAAACTATGAAACTATGAGCAGTACACTCCAAGTCGAATTTCCTGTACTGAACAGTACACCCCAAGTCATTATGCTCTTATTTCTTTAGCTGTCTGACTACATTCAAGAATACAACACAATAGTCATTTAGTATGAACATACATTTACAGAAATGTGTTGAATGTCAAACATTTATGCCTGACAGTTTTCCAGATATGAGCGATAACTGCAAATGTAATGTCTGTGTATGGTATAGATTCTATAGCCCCACAAGGGAAAACAAATTGATGTATATAACAACAGATTTAAAACATTTCTGTTTAAAACGTATTTCCCTTTCTGAGGTGGCACTCACAATTTTTTTTCAATGTATGTTTGTGACATATTCCAGTGTTGTTCAGTGCAGATATCTTTATTCAATTATTCATAATATCATGTTTGTATAAGAATTAACCTTGCCAGACACTGCACAGGCTCCCCACCATAATAAATTGGAAATACATGCTTTACTGCAACACAGAGCTTATCCAGTTATTGGAAGATTGCCTTGTTTTTGCTAGAGCAGGCAACCAAGATGAAACAATGTGTATCAGATTTCAGTGGCAATTACTTGTGCAGTTTGGAATGTCAGAATGCTGGAGCTGCATTGTGCTTCAGCACACATCAGCCAATACACTACCAAAGTCTGTCTACTAAAAAATGTCCCACTTTTCTGGGGAAAAAATTTGCTTGACAACTGAATATTCTCTTTTAGTACCTAACTGTGTGTGTGTGTGTGTGTGTGTGTGTGTGTGTGTGTGTGTGTGTGTGTGTGTGTGTGTGTGTGTATGTGTGTAAGGATATATATATATATATATATATATATATATATATATATATATATATATATATATATATATATATACATATACACACACACACACACACACACACACACACACACACACACACACACACAAGTAAATGTAGCAATCTACTCAAGATATACACAGTGTAATTGCAGAAGACACCCTGGTGAAATTAATGATGATTGTATAAAATATATATTTTCTACATGCATAAAGACCTTTCTCTGGCCAGGACTTAAATTATCTTTTTTACAGCTGCTCTTAAATGGAAGACTTCTATGTTTCCTTTAATGTATTTGTGTAATTTTCATACATTAGCTATGATTATCTGCACTAAACATTCCCAATTCTGTAGAATAAAATATAAATGTGAAACATGAACTCTACTGAGAATATCCATGAGTCATTATTTTGTAAGTATAAGATTTGCTGTTTTATGCCCCAAAGTATATATTGCATTCATAGTTCTGTCATTGTTCTGGATACATTCATCTCTTGTGCTGTCTTTTAAACTCTGTACAGGCTAAATGATGATTTGTAAATCAAACTGCATTTCCTTTAGGATGAAGTTTTTCATATGCTGAAAGCAGCCTCACTAAAGAGACCCAGATTTGTTTCTGGTAGGCTTGAGAAAGTCTGAATATATTGTGCACTTTAAACATTTAACTATTTACTATAGATTTGTGGGCTCACGTTAAATGCAGACCAATAGCAGCAGTTGTAGCAGGAGACTTCAAAGCAAGGGGAGGGATTGCAGAGGGCCTCTGAATGGGTTGAGCTCATTGGAATGGAATGGGGCTGTATTACTGCACTTCAATGACCATTACCTGTGATCAAATAACAGATGGAGTCATTCGCTTTCATCCACAGAAGGCCTCAGCACCCAATCTTCATGGCCACATTATTGACTATCTACATCTCAGATGTCTAACTGCAGACAATAAAGCCAGCCATAGGTGAAATAGAATCCTAAACAAAGAAATCATTGACCCCCATTGCTCAATGATACTTCTGTACCTCTGCAGTTCCCCTTCTCTGTTTTTTTTTAGCTTCTATCCATCATTTTAGCATACCTTAACTGGCCACAATTCCACATACATACATTTGGAGGAATTAACTGAGTTCATAGGATCATAGGAGGTTACTAGGCTATTGGTCCTAAGGCCTCTACAAGCCTAGCCATGTTATACCCTTGTTCCCTTATGGACCAAGATATATAGTCTATGTGTGCATGCAAATCTAAGATCAGCACCGGCTGCCCCCTGTCAGAGAAAGACATTGGTGAAAGTCCTGGTGTAAGTTTGCAGTTTCCCATCCAATTGTCCAGGTTATACTTAAATAGGGTCATTAAGGAGCTCTGTTTTATATGAATTGGTTTGATTGTTTGTGGTTTTATATGAACTGGGAGTTTGTTCCAGAGCAGCTGCAACCTTTGGGAGACATATCTGTCTCTGCAGCATGTTCTGTTAATATCGCAGGCTAGGTTAAGATTCCTAGAACAAGTGAATCTTGCCCCATTGGATTTGCGGATGTGCAGCAACTTCATCAAGGCAGGGTCTGAGACTTTTCTGTAGGCCAGGCATAAGTTGTCTCTAAGCAGTCTATATAATACTGAGTAAAGTGATAGTTCATTGAATTTGTCCGTGTAGGTTATGTGTTGTAGGCCCAGAATCTTTTTGGTGAAAAACCTTTGAGGTCTTTCTAGTTGCTGCAGATGTCTGGTGAGGTACATACAGAAGGAACCATTGCACTCTGTTATTGCTCTGATGAGAGACAAGTACAGGGGAGTTATAACCTCATAAGCTTTGGATACTATAACCTTGCTTATGAGGTGTGCAATGTAGAAGGCCTTCCTTACTACTGTGGACACCTGATGATCAAATTTAAGGCTGCTATCAACCTTCGTTCCTAAATCACTCACCACTGGGTTTGAACTTGGGGGTATTATTAATGTTGTAATTAGCAGAAAAGGGATAATAATGCATTTTTTGCATTTAGTTCAAGTCTGTGGCTTTAATACCAATCATTTGTCTGTGTAAGCCCATTTTGTAGTATGTTGACACCTTTGAGGGATTCGATGATTGCACCCAGTTTGCAGTCATCATCAAACTTGCTAAGCCATAGACCATCTACTTTTGCCCTGACTTCAAACAGTAGGGACCTAGCACAGATCCCTGTGGAACACCACTGGTAACAGGTCTGCTAGTAGAGTTGGCACCCCCAATTTTGACTGTATGTGTGCTGTTTGTGAGCTAGTTAGAAACCCATCTAGTGACATGAGGGTTAATCCCCAGCTGGGTGAGTTTCTCAATGATGCATGAGTGAGGGATTGTGTCAGAGGCATTGGCTCAGTTGAGATAGGCAGTGTGAACTGTTTTGCCTTCATCCAGGCCCTTGATGACATTCTCAAAGAAGTCCACCAGGTTTAGCAGGCAAGATCTGCCCTCAATGAAGCTGAACTGGTTCAGGTCAAGAGTTTGAAGTTCACCTATATCCTTGTTGATAATGTCCATGATGATTTTCTCCATGGCCTAACAGATAAGGCTGGTTAGACTTATGGGTTTATAGTTCCCAAGGTTGTTTGAGGGACCCCTTTGTTTAAGGGAATTATGATTGCTGTTTTCCACTCAGCTGGGGCAAAGACAGTGCTTAGACGGAGATTGAAGAGTATGCTCAGCAGTTGTGCTAACTCCTGTTTTAAGCCATTTAATAAGCAACCTGGGATGTTGTCTGGTCCCATAAAGGATGTGTTTTTGGCCTTGAAGAGTGTGACTATGACCTAATCTCTGGAGATAATAGGCAGAGAACTTGTGCCAGGTATGTTATGGGATGTGAATGGTGGTGAAGGGGGGTGAAGTTTTCACCAAACCTGTGAGCTAGCAGGTTGGCAATGTCCTCAGGTTCAGTATAAGTGTTACCATCCACAGCTAGTTTGACAAAAAGCTGGGGCTTCCCTTTTAGATTTTGGATGTAGCTAAAGAATGCTTTGTGATTTTCCTTAGCTAGGGATGCTAATTTAGTTTCATAATTAGTTTTAGAGGGGTTTACAATATATCTTATCTGCTTGTTTATGCTTTGGAGGGAGTTCTTCCTTTGCTGGGACCATTCCCTCTTGTTTCATGACAGCAGTTTCTTTCTCTTATTGTAACCTATTTCTGCTGGATGTCCACCAGGGTGGCTTATTTTTTTTTTGTGAGGATCTTGATTTGATCTGTTCCGGTATGGCTGAGTCTGTACGTTTATATAGGTGTTTACATAGGACATTTGTGTACACCTCAGTATAGGGGTCGTTGTTGTCAGTGTTGGAAGGGGGTCTGAAACTATTGATGCCATCACTCAGTAGGCTATAGTTTGCTTTGGAGAAATTTTATAACCTTTTTTCTTCTGAGGGTGGGTCAGGTACGATCATTACTTTGAATGAGAATGGTTTATGATTGGACTTTACCAGGGACGGCCCCACACATGGGGTGGTACAGAAATCCCCCATGTTGATGAACACTATGTCAAGGATGTTAGAGCTCCTTGTGGGGGTGCTGAGTATCTCTGCTCCAGAGCCATTTGTGTTAACAAAGCCAGGAGCGAGCACATTTGTGCTCATATATGTTACCCAATCAATGGAAGGATAGTTAAAGTCACCCACGAACAGGATATTTGTACTGAAAGTGGCTCAAGTAAGTCCAGGTAATCTGTGTGGTTTTCTTGGTTCATTGTGGGGGACCTATAGCTAGCTATGACATGGAGGAATTATTTCCTACAGTTAGTTGGACTTGGAGTAACTGTAGGGAGTCATACTGTTTAACCAGTCTAGAGGTGTATTTGCCTTTAATGAAGATGGATACTCCTCCTCCCTTGTTTTTTTTCATGTTCATTGTGTTGTCTGAATGTGTAGAATGCATTATAGCACAGCATGGCTAGGCTACTCTCTGAGACCTTGATTCATGTTTCTGTCACTGTGCAGACATCAGCATCTTCCAGGGTGAGAAGTGCTTCAAGTGACAGCAGTTTGTGATTTTAGACTCCTAACATTAAGCAGCATAACCCTTAGTTAAGCTGAGCCTCTGGGGTCACTAGGTCTCCAGAAATCATAGGGGGCTAGATGTGCTAATGTGCATCTCAGATTTTCTTTATAATCTTTTGGCCCAGTGATGACCTGCACAAAAAAAATCATGAATAAGGAAAAGAAAATCAGTCTTATTATTTCTTTCAAGGAAAAAAGCTGTGTCTAAAGCTTAATGTTCAAAGCTAACAAAATAGTAGTTTCTTAATAAACTGAGAAGACAAATTTTTACATGACTATATAAATCTTATCTGTGAATAGTGCCTGACTTCCTACTCTTCCAAAAAAATGTAGTTACCTTCTGTGTAACTTCTGGTGTGAGACTGGGATAAATGTAAAAGCACAAATAGTCAGAAACATATATTATACGGGTCTAGGGCTAGGAGAAAACAGAACACATGAATAAAATTGACACATAGAGTGTACATGCAGACTTCACAAAGCAGTCACAACCAAAAACTCAACCAGAGATTTAAGCATTGTTATATGGCAACTGTGCCAATGAGTGGTAGTTATTCCACCCATCGTGCCAAGCCTGCCACAAACAGCCACTTGTTTTGTACCATACTGATGTCTGACTGTGATGGAAAGTGAAAATAATAAGGCCAGTTTGCTAATTTTATAAACCACCTACCACTCACACATACACCATCATCTTAATCAAAACTGCCTACATAGTTATCAGTTTTAATCACTTTATTGAGTAGGCACACCTAATATATTTGATTGTGTAAAAGAAAAATATCCACAGTAAAGTATTGCAGCTAGCTTCACATAAATGGACATTGCTTCTGAAAAGCTAGAATAATGATTGCATATCTTGAGCAAATGACAATAGTGTCAGTCATGCCCATCTGTAAGCAGCCCCTGTATCCAGGAATTAAAAGCCAACGTTATTGATTATGTACACCTCAGATATTACAATAAAATAAACATAACAGCAATTTTTGACAGTAATTTATTTTAATCCCTCTACATACATACACGCATACACATACATATATATGTACCCATAAATTACAGCAAATTGTATGCCTGTGTACACTTCAGATATCTGATTGGAACCAAGCAAATGAACAAATATATAAATAACGGCCACATGAATATTTACTTGTTGCTATCAGAACCATACAGGGCAATCTATTGCAACCCCCCTGCATAAGCCATTTATCACACGTGCACACACGCGCACACACACACACACACACACACACACACACACACACACACACACACACACATAAATGTGATCATCAATTACAGCAACTTGTGTGACTATCACTGTTCACTTCAGATATTTGATTGTAATCAAATGAATGAATAAATACATATATAACAGCTCAATGCTGCCAGAATATAGTGTGCAACCTATGGCAACCCTCCATATAACTCTCAATCTCTTTTCTCAAAAATCAAGGAGAAAGCTAAAAAAATTGTTGACAAAGATCCAAAATCAGGAATGAATTTTGCTTTTATACATAGCTCCCTACTGAAATCTCAACACTCAAAATGCTAAGTGCCAAGACACTGGAAAAAAAGACAAAAAATCTAGGAAAGCTTCTTTCTTTAAACTACTTTTTTTGAGGGTAGCAAAACTCCCCACCCCCAAATGTATGTGTGTGTGTGTGTTTGTATAAATATATATATATATATTTACACACACACACACACACACACACACACGCACACACATACACACACACACATATATTTATACAAACACACACACACACACACACACACACACTAACTCTGAGATTGCTATACCTCAGAGAAAAGGGAATATTCCAAGAAATGGCCATTACAGCCTTAGTATATGCCAGTCCACTTTTTCAACCATTCAGTCTCTATGTTTTGGGGCACACTCTAGCAAGTCGTAACTGTCGCTCATCCTATGTTATGATTCAAGACCAACAAGTGGGATAGTTTGTTTATATAGTTTATTACATAGAAACACATCAGGATGGATAGCAGCAACATAAAATATAAACAAACTGATTAACTGACAGACCATTACACGCATGCATGCTTACATCTCAACAGCTCGCTACAAAATGGCAGTCTGACTCGCATGTGCTCAGTATTTGCAAGCCCATGGAAAGCTACTTAAAGGTACATACACACTCTGATCTACATCCTCCCTCTTTAGTGAATTGCCCACAATAAAATGACATTTGAAAAAGACATGCAATTTTACAGACACTAAGAAATAAACACATCGTTCATGTCAAAGTTGCCATTTATCTGGAACATGGTCTGGCTATGCAACCTGATCTAGTGATATAGCAATTAAGACTGGGTTTAGCAACAGGGACAGTCACTGGTGAACAAACAGTTTCTGGAGTTTTGGGATTCTTTTCAGGAACAGGTAGATTTACTGGAACATCCTCTGGAACTGGAAAGCTAGAAAACTCACTCTGAGATCTAGAGTCTTTATCACAGGCAAGATGCTGCAATACAGGCTCGAACAATGGTACTAAATGTTTCCAATTCCACCTAAACTCAAGTCATTGTGATTCCACAAAGTACGACCTCGACACTGGACATACACTTTTCATGACTGCAATCCGATCAAAACCTTTGGACATCTGCATCCTCACTATCTCTCCTTCTGTAATGGATTGACCTGTTTGCTGGACTTGTCATAATAGGACTTCTGGGACAAATGCCTTTTCATAAGTTGAGCTTTCACTGCTTTGTTGTTCTTAGCACAGGGAACCAACAGATACTGACTGGTAGTGTGGTCCTGGTTTGTCTCGACAAAAGCCTTTGTGCAGGTGAACCAAAATGTTTATCATGAGGAACATTTCTGAGATTCAGGAGATTCAGAAAAATATCACTATTGTCTCATCTCAAAATCTCTAGTAACTGTTTCACACTGCCAAACCATTTGACTGTGGGTATTCAGGACTACTCGTAACATGAATAAAGTCCCACTCTTCAGCAAATCTCTTGAACTGGTGGCTTGTAAACTGTGTACCATTGTCAGAAATAACTTTGCGTGGACTACCATGGACTGTAAAATGATGCTTCAACGTAGTAATGACAGTACTGGATGCTAGATTAGGAAGTAGGTCAGTCTTGAACCAGTTCGAATAAGAGTCTACTAACATCAAGTAATATTGACCATTCCACTCGTAAATGTCTGTAGCTACTATCAACCAAGGTAGTTCAGGAATCTGGTTTAGCTGAAGTGGTTCTTTCTGTTGATGTGGCTTAGTACTATTACATACAGAACAAGATTAAAGTACTCTCTTAATATCCTTTGACATAGAAGGCCAAAATAATAGTCCTCTCTCCCTCCTTTTGGTAGAATCAGTTCCTGGGTGGCCACGATGCAAGATGGTAATATAGTCTTGTTGCAAGGATTTTGGAACAATCACTTTTGGACCTTTCATGATGATACCATTGTCAAACAAAATCTCATCTTTGTAAGGAAAATATGGTTGCAGGTCTACCAGTAAAGAAGATTGCTTTGACAGCCACCCACGATTGTTAAAGTGGTTGAGCTTCTGAAGAATTGGATCTGAGGCTGTGTGACTTCTAAGCTCATCAAGATGTGTGGAAGAAAAAGTTCTCACTTCCATGGCTTCAAAATCAAGTTTCTCATTTTCATGCTTTTCAGTGGTATTTCTAAGCTGAGCTGGATAATGTATCAGCAAGATAAAGACGTTTGCCTTTTGTGTAGACAAGATTAAAATTAGTCTTTTGCGCTTTTAACATCATACTTTGCAATCTGACAGGAACAATATGCATAGGCTTTCTCAAAATAGTGACTAGAGGTTGGTGATCAGTTTTGATCTGTATTGTAGGCCGACCATAAATATAATCATGGAACCTCGAACATGCAAACACAATTGCCAAAAGCTCTTTCTCAATCTGTGCATACTGCATCTCAGTTTTGGTTAGAGTTCTGGGTGCAGAGGCTACTGATCTAACCTCTTGAAGAATGACTGCAGCAAGAACTAACTCTGAAGCATCACAAGAAAGAGTTACTTGTTTGTGAACATCATGGTATCTTAAAGTAGGTGGACAGGCAATTCTCTGTTTCAGGACATCAAACACTCTTTGGTGTTGTTCTAACCAGGACCAGGATACATCTTTGCATGTCAACTCTTTAAGTGGTGCTGAAAGTTGGGTTAAGTCTAGAATGAACTTGCCTAGGTAGTTAGCTATGCCAAGAAAATGTTGCAGGGCTTGAACATTGTCCGGACTTAGCATCTCGAGAATTGCTGCTTCCTTGGAAGGATCTGGTCATAAGCCTGAACTGGTAAACAAATGACCAACATGAGTAACTTCTCGTACCCTGAATTTGCACTTCTGAGGATTCAGCTTAAGATTCACTTCAAGTGCTCTTTCCAGAACTTTCTTGAGGTTTCTTTCATGCTCAGCTTCACCATTACCTCCTACTAGAATATCATCTACTATAATAGCACACTGATAACTAGAAAAAAAACTGTTCCATGGCACACTGGAAGACTTCTCTGGCAGAATTTATCCCAAATGGCATTCTCAAAAATCTGTACCTGCCAAAAGGAGTACTGAAAGAGGTTGGCAATGGAGATTTTTGGTCAAGTAAAATTTGCCAAAATGAACTTTTTCCATCCAAGACTGAAAAAACAGTGGCATTTGGCATATGAATAGCGACTTCTTCAACTGAACGCATTGGATGATGAGGTCTTTTCAGTTCTTTGTTCAAATCTCTTGGATCAATGCATATTCTGATATAATCTGAGCTTTACTTATGAGCTACCACCATGGAAGATACCCATTCAGTAAGGGTAGACAAACCTATGGACAAATTGCACCATGCTGCACAATTTTGGCTAGCTCAGCTTTGACTCTATTTTGCATAGCTACTGGAACTTTCTGGGCTGGTCTGACAACTGAGCTAACTTCAGGGTCTAAATTCATAGGGTACTGAACTGGGGGGGTGCCTTGGTTGTCTTCGAAAGATCAGCATAGGTAGAAAGAATAGTCTGGGCAAAATTAGAACAGTTGTCTTTTAAGCTTACATGGTGGATTTCCTCATTGAGTGAAATCAGTCCCATTCTCAAACAATCTTGGAAGCTCACCAATCACTGTATGTGTCTTTTGACTACATAAAATTCCAAGTCATAGCTGTTCCCAACAGAGTAATGTAAGAGTACTTCTGAACCTGCAGTCTGAATTTCTTCACCACCATAAGCAACAAGCTTCACACACTTTGCCAACTCAACCTTCTCACCAGCACATACTCTTGCACATATTTCTGCTGACTTAACACTGCACTTTGAACCCGTGTAAATTTTGAGCTCTATGGGTCTTCCATTATCTGGACAGTACAAAATACTTCATTCTTTGTCTATAAATTTACTGCATTGACTGTTTCATTGAGCACAGACACACCATCAACATAAAAAGTAGGGTCACAGCTTTCCAATCGATCAACTTGCCTCTTTGAATGTTCTCTTTTTAATAAAAGAATGTGTCTCTTTTGATTTACAAAATCTTTAGAAGTGATTCCACCTTTTACATCTGTGGCATTGCTGACCAAAAGCCAAGCAATTTTCTCTTTTAGACACATGATTGCCACCACAATTACTACAGTTGACTATGAGGCTAGGTGAGGGCACATGCTTTGAGTTTGCTGACTCACCCTTGTGCTTCAAGACTGTGCATGCTCTGGAATATGCTAGAAAGCTACAGGTCCTGGAAACCCCAGGGACTATTACAGGACTCACAGTTGTTACCATATGCTTGTGCCTCTTTCTTTTAACCTCATGCTGCATACTATCAACATGAGCACTAGAAGATACTGGAAGCATGATTTTCTCATTTTTAAGCATATTTGTGTGCTTTTCTGTGAGTTGATATATTTGATAATTCTCAATGGCCTTATTCAAAATTAAATCACTGTCTCAAAGCAAAATCTTTCTCACAGCATCATCTTTAATATCACACACAAGTCTGTCTTTTATCAACTCATCCCTTAAATCACCAAATCTGCATGTTTTAGCCTTATTTCTCAATTGAGTTATATATGCTGCAAAGCTTTCCCCAGGCTTTTGTTACCTTGTGTAAAATAAGTGCCTTTCCATTGTAATGTTCATTTGGGGGTTACGCATTTCTCTAAATTTATGTTTTAAGCAGTCAGGGTCTTCACTTGATTCAGCAGGTACCACTATATGCAGTTTTCCTCTCTCCCGCAAACATAGCAGATGCATACACAAATGAACGCTCTCTTTCTATGGCTTCTGAACTAGCCAACTTAAGCAGAATAAATGCCTTTATATGTACATCTTT
Source organism: Protopterus annectens (assembly GCF_019279795.1). NCBI lineage: Eukaryota > Metazoa > Chordata > Ceratodontiformes > Protopteridae > Protopterus > Protopterus annectens. The sequence continues at coordinate 1,694,894,372 of NC_056731.1, forward strand.
GTCATTAAAGTTGCTGCATATCCGTAAGTCAAACTCCACTCGTGCAACCCACACGTAAGGTCTCGCCTATCTGTGGAGTAGATTTCCTCTCCATGTCAAGCAGAGTACCTCACTAGCCCTCTTTAAGAGGAACCTGGACGACTGGATGGGAAACAGAAAATATACCCCTGGGATCCCACCTGTGTCCCTGCTGGACAGGGAAAACAGGTGCTGACTTTGTGCGAACATGGGTGAAATTCTTGGCTAGGCTTATAAGGGCCTCTGGGCCAGCAGCCCAGTATTGTCCTATGAACCTATGAACCTATAAAGGTTGTAATGGTTTCCTGAGTTCTAATTTCTAATGGTATAGAGTTCTAGTATTTACTTACATAAACTAAGTACATCAGCATGGTTAAGAGAGTGGATGCTTTTCTTGAGATCTTATTGTTATGGGTATTGTAAATTTGGACAGGACTCTACAGCAGGACATTTTTGTGGCTCATTTATGGTATTATAAATATTTTTTTTTCTTGTTCTATGAATAAAAGATTATTTTGTAGCTCAAGCCTGTGTACTTTATTTTGATCCAAACAGCTGTGAGTTCTGTATTAAAGAGTGACTGCAAATTTGTCAGCTTTATAGTAGGTTTGCTTTTTAAAAGTTGATTCAACTTGATGATGTATCAAGGGCAGTGGTGAGCAAGGTCCTTTTGGCTACAGTGTGACAGGCTTGGTTAGCTAGATAAGGCTTGACTTTATATAACATACTTATTTTTTTGTTCTAGATATTCCATACTCAGTGTGTGGATCAAATTTTATTTTCTGATCAGTGATTAAACCTAGCAGTTTAGTTTTGACTGCTTGTTTTATAGTGGAATTTGTAACTGAGAAGATTTGGAAGTTGTAGGTTGGAGTAAATAGCACGAGTTTATTTTTCTTTTCCTTTTTTCATATAAAACATTAACCAGGAGTCTATTAAGTATTTCTCAATGTGTAGAAGGACTTGCTGTATAATATGTAGAAGGGGTTCCTATTACATTATCGAAAGCATGAAACATCGAACACTACAAGATCAGACTTGTATGTTCAATGTTTCAAAATTTCAAATATGCAAAAAAAAAATGAAAATAAACAACATAAATAAACTGTTGTAAGCAGGGAGGCAAGCCCCCCTGCACCCCCACACCCCCTGCTCTTTAAATATACCAACTCCGAGATTGCACTATAGTGCGGAAAGGGAATATGTCCCTTTAACTGTTGACATTTTTTTTTTTTTATTAGTTTGAATTGCTGAAACTTTGATTAACTGTTTTCGATGTTTACAGTTTTGAAGTTTCAGCAATTTGATAACGTAATAGGAACTCATGTAGAAGATGAGCGATTGCTTTAGTTGACCAGATGATTACTGCATAATGACAGCATTGGGTACACACAAACCAAATGAATTAATAAGCATGAATAACACTTTGGAATAATAAAAACACAACCAAACTGTAGATCCCATGTATTGGTAGTTGGACAGACAGACAACAATACACTTCAAATTAAGGAAAAACTACAATTTATTAAGCTCTTTTGTTCACAAAAGTAGGAACTTCATCAGAATGACAGTTAAAATTCACTGAGTATTTAAGTTAACCACAACTATTAATTTACTGAAACCAACCAATAAAATCTGCTTACGTAATTCAAATAATTAAAAAACTGTGGGTCCATAATTGTTTAAAGGAAATCATCCATCTAAAATAACCTAAAATAGACTACGCTAAACATCCAATCTTTTTAACTTTAAAATGGGGGCTATAAAACATGTGTCATTTAAAACAGGAGGACTTGTGGCAGTCAAACATAATTGTCACTTTAATTCATTTTGTCAAGATGTTCATTCACTATATAACCCCTGATATAAAAAATAACCTGATCCACAACCGTAAACTTGAAGCCATGAGTATGATGCTGTGCTATATGCTTATAAAGTGCATTTGTTGTCTTATACTTCTTAATATTTAATAAATGTTCATATAATATATGCTTTCTTCAAATTTTCTGGAGGTTATGCCCACATAAAATGCTGGGCATAAATCACAACAAGCAATATATACAACATTTTTTGAATCGCAAGTAAAATGCCCTTGAATACTGTATACTATCCCTCCAGTATGTATGTGTTCACCAAAAATACTAACACATTGTAAACATCGGCTACATTTTTTCATGCCTTTTTTCCTAGGCTATTTTAAATGGATGGTTTCCTTTAAACAATTACATACCCATAGTTTTTTTAACTATTTGAATTATGTAAGCAGATTTTATTGGTTGATTTCAATTAATTAATAGTTGTGGTTAGTTTAGATACTCAATGAGTTTTAACTGTGTTATTCTGATGAAGTTCCTACTTTTGTGAATGAAAGTGGTTAATAAAGTGTAGTTTTTCCTTAATTTGGAATGTATCATTGTCTGTCTAACTGCCAGCACATGGGATCTACAGAGTTGGGTACACGTTTGTGCATATCATTGATGAATATGTTACGTATACATGTACCTAAAATTGCACCTTGTGGATCACCTTTGAAGATGGGCTGAAAAGATGATGATGTGTTTTGCCATCTGACAGATTGTGGTATAGCTTGTAAATAGCTAATTTCCCAGTGTACTGTAGTTTTGTTTATTTTGAGGGAGTTAATCTTTGTAGAAGTAGTTGATAAGATATGGTATCAGAAGCTTTGGATAGGTCGAAAAAGGTGATGCTACTAAGTTTCTCCTTGTTTCTTTGCTGATTAGATGCCTCTTGGAAGGTTGGCAGTGTTGTTTCAGGAGCCAAGCTGTGAGGAAGAAAGTTGTTTTTGATTAAGTGTGCATACATTGATTATGTGTACATATTTCCAGGACCTTACATAAGGTAGATAGTACAGCACTAGGTTTGAAATTTTATATTTCAATAGAAGTTCCTGTTTTTTCATAGGCATATAATATAGACCCATTTACACAGTTTTGGAACATATTGCTCAGTAACTTTTTGATGCATTGAACTTTCTGAAAGTGATGGCAGTTACTTCTTGCATGATCAACTGTTTATCATGATGCCTATTTAGCACCAGGTAGTTGTGTGAAAATAGATAGATAATTCTGGTAGTCATATGGAATATGCACAGAAAAAGATAATCATAATGATGGATAAAGCTGGAGTGAAGAATGTAAGTCTAAATGGAGTACTAGAATGAGAAGCTGATTCAGAATTAATGTTTTTTTTTTTTTCAAAAGCCAAGATGACACTATGGAAAGGGTTTGCACTGTCATTGGTGGGGATTATGAAGATAATCAGGCTGCCATTTTTGTCTGTATCCAAGGGACTGTAGGGTAAGCCCAGAGTGATTTTGGTACAGTTTGTATCTACATATGAGAAAGAAGGACCAAGTACTGTTGCAGTTATAGCAACCAGGAAGAAGTTTATAGTACTAGGTGAAATGGTACAAGTAGATCATGATTATTTTGATGTAACCTTTCAGCCTATACTGCACTTTATGGATGATGTCAGACAGGACAATCGATAGAAATTAAAATATACAGTATGTTGTCTAATCCAGCTGGGCTGAAGGTTTATTTGACAGAAAGTATCTTCAGATTTAAATATGCTGAAAAAACAAAGGCCATTTAAAAGAGTTGCTCCTGCAATCATTTTAAGAAATAATGGAGAGTGGGTACATGGGAACTGCAAATCTCTGTGATTCTTCCAGCCCAGTAGAGATAGTGAAGGTATAGTAGACGTAGCAAGAGATGGGGAGAAACGTAAGCATGTTTTGGAGTAAGCCTTTCTGTGCTGGAGGGAAGCCTTCTAGCTTATCAGTGGGAGTGGTAAGCACTAGATAGCCTATCTACCACAGGAGGAGAGGTTTCTGGCCCATAAATTGTAGTTTAGTTGCCGTTTAGGCAGTTTTCCATCTCTTTCAACTTGCTGGCTTAAAAGCCTGCATTTGCACTTGTTCTCCACCTTTCCTGTAACTAGTCTAGTCCAGGTACAGATTTGCTGTAACCAGGACTCTTTGTAAGCTTCTGAGCCCCCCAAGCCTTTCTGTGTTGTAGGGAAGCCTTCTAGCTTATCAGTGGGAGTGGTAGGCATTAGGTAGCCTATCTACCACAAGAGAAGTGTCTTGACCCAGAAATTGTAGCTACTGGCCTTTTGGGCAGTTTTTTCCCATCTCTTTCAACTTTCTGGTTTAAAAGCCACACTTGCGCTTGTTTCCCACCTTTCCTGTTACTAGCCTAGTCCAGATACGGAGTTGCTGTATCCAGGACTGCTGGTAAGCTTTTGAGCCCGGCAAGCCTTTCTGTGTTGGAGGGAAGCCTTCTAGCTTATCAGTGGGACTGGTAAGCACTAGGCAGCCTATCTACCACAAGAGGAGTGGTTCTGGCTCAGATATTGTAGTTTATTGGCCATCTCTCTCAACTTTCTGGTTTTAAAGCCCATGTTTGCACTTGATCCCCACCTTTCCCGTAACTAGTCTAGTCCAGGTACAGATTTGCTGTATCCAGGACATTTTGTAAGCTTCTGAGCCCCCCCCCCAAGTCTTTGTGTTGGAGTGCAGTCTTCTAGCTTATCAGTGGGAGTGGTAAGTACTAGGTAGCCTGTCTACTGCAAGAGGAGTGGTTCTTGGCCCAGAAAATGTAGTTTATTGATTATTCGGGAAGTTATCAATCTCTTTCAACTTCCTGGTTTAAAAGACCACATCTGCGCTTGTTTTTCATCTTTCCTGTAACTAACCTACTGGAAAGCACTAGAAAACCTTAAACTGATACAAACCTTCTAGCTTAAAAGAGAGACTTTGGAGTGATTGAGTATCAGTTTTCTGTATTTTCCTGCTGTACTTAACTGTTTTCCGCCTAAATGTTGATTTTTCCAGCACTTATTGTGATTTAAAAGCTTGTTTTTTTCACATATTGTACTTATTTGACTGCCTGCACATTTAAAAAGTTGTTTTTTGTTTAAATAAATTGTTTAACTGTTGTAGGCTACAAACTAAAAAAAAAAAAAAATTGTTGTTTCCCACCTTCCTAAGCTAGTATAGTCCAGTTTTCAGGTTAGTGCTGAATTCAGGGCTGTGTTACAAGTTTCTGAGTTGCCCATACCTTACTTGGCTAGAGGGAAGTTTCTCTGTTCACCTGTGAGAGAGGGGAACTTTGAGCAGCCATCTGTCCCTGGAGGAGTGGTTCCAGCCCAGAAGTTAGTAGTTTAAAAACTGCATTTGCACGGTTTTGTACGCCGGGCAGCACCGGTTAGCTAGGGTTAAATTATTCCCGGCTCCACTAAATCTCCTCTTCAGTTTTTCACTTGAAACTAGTCTAACTCACAACCTAAGCACTCAAAAAGCATCCTACAGTCCAGCATTTGCTCAGACCTAATAGCAAGCACTAATATACTCCGAAACTTGACTGCCCAGCAGGGAAAGGCTCTTTATCCACCTCTCACCAACCAAGCGACTAAGCAGCTCACCCTACTATTCAGGTATGACCAAAGGGCAACTTCAGGTGTACTCTCCAGTCCAGCTGGTGAATCTGGGTATCCTGAGGCATTGTTACAATGCCTCATGTACACAGACAGCCCTCTCCTCCTACCACAAAACACTAGCATATGTGAGAGATGCAATTATACAGCCAAACTGGAGGCTAGGGTCTCTCCACCCAAGAATGGAACAGACAGTCATAAGGAAAAGGTTAACACTTGCACCACACCTGCAGCCTCACATAGACCTACTAAACCAGCACTGGCAAAAAGTACAAATAAATACAATAAATCATACTCAGATGCTCTAAATAAAAACCTGCAAAAGCATCAGAGAGCTCCAAAACCTGCACCTCCCATCACAAACCAGACAACACATAAAACACAAAATCAATGTGCTGCACAATCACAGCCGTTAAGGCGAAATAACACACACACTGACACCCCACTCACTAGGCTGGACAAGGAGAAGGTTACTGTTAGCTGCCTGTCGGGAGCCAGAATCCGCCACATAACACAAGCACTCAGGTCACTCCAGAACAAGTACAAATATGACTTTGTCATTGTTCATGTTGGTGTGAATGACCTGAGATGTACCTCCCTGGACTACATGAAAAGAGACATGGAAGAGCTCTCTGATCATGTAGCCCAGGCGGGTATGACCCTGACCCTTAGTAGCATCCTGCCCTCACCAAGAATGATACCTCAGTATAAAGAAAAAATGATGAATTTCAACAATTGGCTAAGCTTCTGGTGTCATTCAAAGGGGATCCAGTGTCTGTCAGCCTGGGATGACATGCTTGACAAGCCGCGTTGTTTCGCAAGAGATGGCTTGCACCTGTCACGCCTTGGCTTTTGAATACTGGCCAAGGTTCTTGCTGCCCCCATAGTGCCTTTTTTAGGCAAGACTCAAAATTCAAACCCACCGCCGTAAATAGCACAAGTAAAAAAATGAGGGTTATGCTACTCAACGCCAGGAGTTTAAATCTCAAAATGCATGCGCTCGAAGTACTCCTAAGTATGGGGAACGTCGACATCTGTGCAGTAACTGAAACCTGGTTCAAGGATCCAGAGAGGACTCCAGCACTACTGGGCTACAACTCATACCACACATTTCGGCCACAGAACACAAACAGAATCACAAAAGGAGGAGGTGTATCCATATTATTCAAGGATACCCACACCTCCAAGTTAGTGGTGCAGCATGATACCTCTGAGATCATCCATGTCCAACTAACATTGGGCAAATCTGCAATGCAAATTGTGGCCTGCTACAGATCACCACCCATGACCCAGGACCACCACTCCACCTTTCTGGAGACACTGGAAAACATGAAGGTCCTACCGAGCACCCTGATATTGGGCAATTTCAATTACCATACCATTAACTGGGAAAACTACTTGAGTACAAACTCCCAGGCTGAGCGCTTCCTGGAATTTATCAAGTCAAATGCCCTGGATCAGCAGGTAAACTTCCCTACCAGACGCCACAACATATTGGATCTGGTCATCACCAACATGGGCGACAGGTGTTCTGTACCAGAGGTCAAGGAATCCACAGTGAAAAACCTTTCTAAAGCAAACTTCACCTTACTTAAGGCAGAGGTGGTAAGTTTCACGGCCACCACGCTAAAGGATAACACTGCCCAAGATGCAGAATCCTTTACAATTGCACTCTATGAGCACCTACAAGGATGCATGAATCGTGCCATCCCTAGCAAAACCAAGACTCACTCCCCTAAGAGAAGGAAACCAGTCTGGTGGACCCCTGCCATAAACAGGTTATACAACAAAAGGAGGAAACTAATTCAGAAAAAAGCAAATCCCAAGAGGGAAAGATATCTCTGATCAGTATCAGTAAGAAACTAAGGTCTCTCATAACATAATCCAAGGCTAACTTCGAAAGAAAAATAGCCAAGGATTCGAAAGATAACCACAAAGCCTTCTTTAGCTATGTCAAGAATCTAAGTGGCAACTCACAGATATGCTCTTAGGTAGTGCAAAATACACAAAATATACTGAACCTACTGATATTGCCAACATCCTGGCAGATAGATTCAGTGCAAACTTCACCTCCCTCTCACCTTCAAAAGGGCCCACAACAATACCAGAAAAGTGTAGTGTCCCGGAAATCACAGAAGCACAGGTGAAAACAGCCCTTTCAAAAGCCAAAAACACAGCATCAATGGGGCCAGATGGTGTCCCAGGCTGTGTCTTGCATAAACTACAGAACAAATTAACCCCCGCCCACCTAAAGACACTGTTCAACCTCAGCCTCTCCACAGGCTACATGCCCATAAAATGGCACACAGCAAAGGTTATTCCGCTCCACAAAGGAGGGGCCACAACTGACCCTGATAACTATCACCCCATAAGCCTGACTAGCCTGGGCTGCAAGGCTATGGAGTGCATCATCATGGAACTCATTAACAAAAACATTGGGAACCTCCAAACACTTGACCTGACCCAGTTTGGCTTTGTTAAGGCCAGATCATGCCTACTAAACCTGGTTGACATCTTCGAGACAGTCACCAAGGCCATAGACAAGGGAAAGGTGGTTCACACAGCCTACCTTGATCTTGCCAAGGCATTCAACACCATTCCTCACTTGTGTATTATAGAAAAACTCACCAGCCTGAACATAAACCCCTATGTCACAAGATGAGTTGCCAACTGGCTTACAGACAGAACTCACATGGTAAGAATAGTGGGCTCCAGGTCCGACTCTAAACCAGTCACAAGTGGTGTCCCTCAAGGCTCAGTTCTGGGGCCCCTACTGTTCAGCATATATTTCTCAGAAGTACAGGCAAACACAGGAGGACTATGGCTAACCAAGTTCATCGATGACTGCAAACTGGGAGCCATAATTAACTCTCTGGCTGACACGGACATCCTTCAAAAAGGCCTTACTGAGACAGACACCTAGTGTCAAAGTCATGGCCTCAAGCTAAATGCCACAAAATGCATAGTCATCCTGTTTGGGAAAAACAAAACACCCACAAATTACAACATAGGCGGCAGCCCCCTTAATACAGAAGAGGTAATAAGAGATCTGGGGACTCAGGTAGATAGTAATCTCTCCTTTGACAATCATATTGCCAAAGTAGTTAAGAAATCCTTCTAAGTGGCCCATCTAATTACTAAGGGGTTTGCATCTAGAAATAAAGAGGTTATAGTGCCCCTCTACTCGTCACTCATCAGACCCATCATAGAGTACAATGCCCCATTTGGGATGTACCTCACAAGACACTTCCAACAGCTGGAAAGACCACAAAAGCACCTCACCAAGGGGATTACTGGCCTCAAACATATGTCCTAAGCAGCCCGACTGAAAAAACTCCGGCTGTACTCAGTGGCATATCGCTTACTCAGAGCTGATCTCTGCCTGACTTACAAAGCCATGTCCAAATCATAACTGATGGACATGCTCCACCTAAAGTAATCCAAGTCACTGCGAGCCATGCGCTCTAGGGAGCTAAACCTCACCACAACAATAAATAGAACATGCTGGAGGGATAGATTCCTGTCACAGAGACTCATCATGCTTTGGAACAAAATTCCAAACTACATTAGGCAGAGCCCCTCACTAACACTCTTCAAGAGAAGCCTTGATGAGTGGATGGTTAACAGAAAATACACCCCTGAGATCACTTCATTGGCTCTGCTTGACAGAGGCTCAGTTAATTAATCAATGGGGCGGCGAAAGCCGACACAGTCTGGCTAGGCTTATAAATGCCCTCGGGCAGATAGTCTAGTATCTACCTATGAACCTATGAACCTAAGACACCCAGATAAAGATGGTATAAGATATTTAACTAAGTATGTATTTATTGTTAGAGATATGCTTATATTCAAAACTGAGCCTAAGTACATTAGAGAGCAGGTATGCCTTAGATCATGTTAAATTGGTGGGTAATAGTGAATAAGAACTGGGCTGTTCACTAAAATCCCTGGAAATGGAGACTGCAGCACTTTAAAAGAGGAGTGAATTACTTTGAAATTGCCTATAAAATTGCAAATTTTTATAATGACAATGATTTTGCTAGGCTGATTCAGATTATTTGATGGGCACTCGGTTAGGGGCAGTGAAGAATAATTTCTGAATTAATTAATTTGGACCACTGACATAACCATAACAATTAATCATACAAAATATTGGCTCCTATTTGAGATTCATTTACTTTCTTTTTTCAGTGACAATCTCAGATCATTTGATGAATAATAAACAAGTGTTATATCAAAGGAATTCCCCCTGCACGAAAGGCAATTGCACGGCTCCAGTAATATGAAATCCAAAAGCCAAAAGATGAGCCAGCAAATTGTGAGACTGAAATAATGTTTATTCAATGAAAAAACAAACCGGTTTCGGCTGATATACATCACAGCCTTCCTCAGTGTAACTAAAATTCATTGAAAATTATCCTTTTTATAGATGTATTTTAATTAAGTCAAACCTGTGATTGGGTAATCAAAATTGTTCATTTAATCCAGGTGGGAATAAACCACCCAGTTTAACAATCCACTTCTTTTCTTTTGTATCAAGAATGGAATGCCATCCTGCTTTGTTGGATTTATTCCCTTTTATAATGTCTATGACCATGAAACTGAACTTGGCAGATAAATGTTTTGTGGAATGTTCAAATAAAGCACTACTTGATTTTTTATTCCTCAAGTCACTAGTGTGTTCAGAAATTCTCAGTCTAAGTGGCCATGAAGTTTGGCCAATGTAGAAGGTACCGCATGTTTATAATGTTTGAAGTGTGAAGCTAGATTTCTGCCCTTACGGAATGAAAAATAGCATCTGTCTGATAGAACATTACTTAGGTTGTGATCACTCTGTAGAATATTCCAGTGTCTTTGTACACTATTGATTAACAAATCGGAATTCCTACCATAAGTAGTGACTAACCTGATAGGTGACAGCCTCTGCTGCTCATGTTGTTTATATTCCAAAAGGTCTTCTCTTTTGAGTGTATTGGCCCAATTGCTGGCCTGTAGGACATGTCCCATTTGATAGCCCCTATCCCTGAATCTGCGGGTCATATCCTGTCTGTATTCCTGAAAAGTGGAATCCTTGGAACAAATACATTTCATTCTAATGTACTGGGATTTGGGGATATTTTTTGTTATATGAGGTGGATGAAAGCTGGATGCATGGAGGAGGGTGTTATATTGGGGATACTTCTAGAAAACTTCAGTACATAAAGTGTGATCTGATTTCCTAGAAATAGAAACATCAAGAAAAGTGATTGTGTTTAGGTCAAAGTTAACTGTGAAGTGTAAACCCCATTTGTTTTCATTTAAGTATTCAATGAATTCAGACAGATATTCTGCATCTGACCTCTATACCATCCAATCATCCAAATAACGCCTCCATATGTCCATCTCTGTCAGGTACAAATTATGGCCTGCATCGTAAATAAGCTGTTCCTTAAAAAAGGCCATAATAGGTCAGCATAAATGGGGGCAAAAGATGCCCCTGTAGCTGTACCCTTAATTTGCCAATAGCAGGTGTCCTGATAGAAAAATACATTGTTGGTTAGGACATGCTCTGTTAGGCCTAATAAAAAAGTATTGAATCCTGGCTGATACAATTCTGATTTATTTAACCAGTATTCAGTGGCCTCTAAGCCACCAGCATGAGGAATGTTAGTATAAAGGGCACTGATGTCAAGAGTACACATCAACCATTCAGGTTCAAGTTGGGTGTCTGAGATGATTTTGAGAAATTCAGTAGTGTCTTGTATACGTGACCTGACCAACTTCAATAAAGGTTTAAGTTATTTAGTAAGAAATAATGTTGTTTATTTCTGGCATGTTTTCTGCCTGCTCTTTTGTATTTGGGCCTAAAGGGGCTGAACTATATGCCCTCTTGGGGGTGGGTGAGTCTGGTGTGTGTTGCATGTCAGTATCTGTGTATGAAGACAAATCATCAGTAGATGACCCTGTGTCAATAGGTCGCTTTTTCAATATCAACCTTGGTCATTTTCTTTTAGGAGTTTGAGTTTGTGCTTGTTGAAATCTGACTTGTTTGCTAATACTGAAAGGGTTACCAAGCTGATAATCCGTTTGGTCCCTTTGAAATGTTTTGATCTTCCTGGTGTTTAGTTGTTCTTCAAGACTATGTAGGTCTTTGGCTAATTTGTTCACATTACTAATGAAGAAGGGCTGTCCTTCATGTGTCTGTGTTTTGGAACATAACTTGGTGACTTCTACAATTTGTCTGTCAATTAATCTGTCATGGAATTTAGCCAGGGATTCAACGAAACCCATAGTGGCTTGTTGTTGGATGTCCCCCCATTGTTTGTTCAACTCATCATCAGCCTCATTAACTAATGGTTGTGTTTTAATCCATAGTCCCCTTGGTGTAATCCCTTTGGCCATATATGCTTTAAGAGTTTGGAATGCCAGACATGAGACCTGAGAGACCTCATGCTCTTATGTAGCCTATCAAAACATAAGCCACAACTGGCATCTGAGCCTAAGGTAACCCCATTTGGATCATTATTGTTTGTGCTACCCAATCCAAAGACTCCCAAGTCCTCCCTATCAGCTGACAAACCCATTAATATTTTTGTTAGTTCCATTATGGTACCAATTATACCTTGAAAAAAACTTCTTTACTGATAATGAGTATTAATATAGAACAACCAGCAACCTATAAAGATTAATTTGTGAATCCTTAGACACTTATGGATCCACTTAGAAAATACTTTAAATATCTATATATGCAAATGTTTTGTGGCAAAATTAGCCATTGCCAAATGCAATGGCAATGCTAAGCCATATTATTCCAATTGGTACGTAGTACTTGCATTAATAATAGAATGAACAATAGTAGCCCTTGTGTTTTACTTGAACCCAGTTTTCAGATTCGGTCTTGTGACCCACTTAGTGGTTTTCAGAACAATGCTATGTCCATTTCAAATCTGGCTGCCATACACATAGCTGGCCTGTGGTACATATGGTATAATGTGTTGGTCTAAATATTAATCAACCCAATATATAAAATACCAGAAAACAGATCAAAGAATCTGGTCATGAATACAAAAGATAAAAATGGTCAGTCAGCCGAGGAGCCAATTAGAAATCTGGAGATAAGGCATAACACAAACAATAGTAAATAACCACCATCCAAGAACTGGCATCAAATGTTGTCAAAGGAAAAAATAACTTCAAAATGATCAACACATGGCAGGTTCAGGTTAAGGCACTTTAATCTTGCAGCAAGGAGACAAAAACGTGCTAATACAGAGTTTGTCTAACTAGAATCAGGAAGTGAAGCTATTCTTATACATTTCTTACAAGACATTGCCTACCAAGCTGACGTAATAAATCACAAGTTCTTTCAATATTATTTTGTAGCAGCTGTTTGTCCATGATTTTCTACTGCACATCAAGTTTACAAAAAAACTTCCTAAGAAAAACAACGTGGCCTTGATGACCACCGGTCAGATACAACTTCTCACTATGCAATGTTACCATTCAAGGTACTATGGCTAATCTGAGCACAAAGCAAGTACAGATTATAGTTCATTTCTTCAAGCAGTCTTTGTTTGGTGTATCATTTCTTTTCCGCAGCTGTGCATGTTCTCATAGCATGAACAGAGCTGATTGTTCATATTCAATTACATTATAGAAAACAGTATTGTTCTATTCATTTATTTTCCTGACCTAGCAGATAATCACCTGCTTCTCAGTAGATTTCCAAAAGGCATAAACATGAATTTTGCTGTGCTAGCAAATACTAGGTCAGAGAGCATCTTGCAATTTCAGAAAGCATACTGCAGTTTGAAAAGACATCTTATAATTTCATACAGAATTAAGCTGTACATAAAATAGAATGAAATGTGTTAACCCTTTTAGCTTCTAATAAGCACTAAACATATACATTAGTACATATTTTTCTAACAAATGTTATATAAAGAAAAGAATTATGCCTTTAAAGCCTGGGGGACATCCAACAAAAATTATTAATGCCACTATCCACATTGATAGACGCCAAAAGTTTGGTCTCTTCATCAGTTTGCTTGAACCATGACACACATATAGAGATAATGCTTGCCTAAATCTAACAAGAGAAAAATGTATTTTAGTGTGTGTGTGCTATTGTTATCAAGCTGGAATACTGCTATAAAAGATCAAGCATATGATGTAATAAGTTATCTAAATCCTAAATACACAGATGTATGAAAGAAAAACAATAGCAGACTCCTTACATACTATCTATAAATTGAAATAAAGTAGATTAACAGTTCAGTTTGGTTTTAAGCACTTCAAAAAATAGTCAGCGCATCTTTAACTGCCCCTAGTACAGTATAATTTCTCAAGAAAATATGTATATTGCGTTACAGAAACACAAAAAAAGTTTAATGGATATTATTTAAATGAAAATAGCATGTAATTTAACAACAGCAATTTCCCTGTTGTTATATGTCCAAAATTTTTGAAACAGATTGTACTTTGGCATAAAAAGTCCCAAACACGTCATCCAGAACCTTCGTATCTCACAGCATAAACATTACTCATATTTAGTCCAATGCAGATCCCTTAATCCCGATGTACTAAAGTTAGAATGTTGTTTAGTCACACATATTTGATCTATTAATCTTCAAAGAAGCCCTTAGTCCCAAAAGTAGCTCCGTTCTTGTACTAACTGTTGGTCGCGATGTAAAAATGGCGGCCGGGAAGCCAAAAGAACAGTCAGAACTGGTAAGCAACAAAATGTAAACGCATATACACAAAGTCACCTAAATGCTCAAAAAATTATATGAAATATAACCACATGTGGTCGTTTTTGTCCCAAACATGAGCAACACAGTACATAATAAAAAATGACAATTGGAAAAGGCGATGAATGGACTGAAAAGACTCCCCTTGTTAACCCGAGTTTAGCAACCAAAAGCGTACTTCAAATAATGTAACTAGATGTCTGAAAGGCTTTTTTTATTTACCCAAAGTCAGGAAGCATCCATAGATGTAGAAGCATACATAGCAATAGTGAAAAAAGTTTTGAAGACTCGTGTAGACTTGATATCTCCTTCTGCTGCTAGGCTGCCTCATGTAACAAAACAGTTCTTCTGCCAAACAAATGACCTGGACTGTTGTTAATCACTGAAAACCAAATATATGGCCAAGTAGTAAAAAAAGTGGATAAATCCAATTTCCAATCAGCAAATTGTAGTTCTTTTGCTGTGAGCTGCAGATAAGACATGCAGCTCACACCAGTCTCACAGACCCCCAGCAAGGAATAAGAAAAGTCAGTGTTACATCAAAGGAATTCCCCCTGCACGAAAGGCAATTGCACGGCTCCAGTAATATGAAATCCAAAAGCCAAAAGATGAGCCAGCAAACTGTGAGACTGAAATAATGTTTATTCAATGAAAAAACAAACCGGTTTCGGCTGATATACACCACAGCCTTCCTCAGTGTAACTAAAATTCATTGAAAATAATCCTTTTATAGATGTATTTTAATTGTCAAACCTGTGACTGGGTAAACAAAATTGTTCATTTAATCCAGGTGGGAATAAACCACCCAGTTTAACAATCCACTTCTTTTCTTTTGTATCAAGAATGGAATGCCATCCTGCTTTGTTGGATTTATTCCCTTTTATAATGTCTATGACCATGAAACTGAACTTGGCAGATAAATGTTTTGTGGAATGTTTAAATAAAGCACTACTTGTTTTTTTATTCTTCAAGTCACTAGTGTGTTCAGAAATTCTTAGTCTAAGTGGCCGTGAAGTTTGGCCAATGTAGAAGGCACCGCAGCTGCATGTAGCTAAATAAATCAGCCATTTGCTGCTGCAATTAGCAAAAAGGTTAATGTCGTAAACTGTGCCACAGTTCTTACTTGTAAATTGTTTGGACTTAAAAACATTTTGGCAATGAGTGCAATGACCACATGGATAGCATCCTGTGAGCACCTCACCCATGAGTGTAGTTTGTACTTCTTGGGAGGATGTTCGGGAATGTGAATGTTTATAATGGTTGAAGTGTGAAGCTAGATTTCTGCCCTTACAGAATGAAAAATAGCATCTGTCTGATAGAACATTAGTTATGTTGTGATCACTCTGTAGAATATTCCAGTGTCTTTGTACAGTATTGATTAACAAATCGGAATTCCTACCATAAGTAGTGACTAACCTGATAGGTGACAGCCTCTGCTGCTCATGTTGTTTATATTCCAAAAGGTCTTCTCTTTTCAGTGTATTGGCCCAATTGCTGGCCTGTCGGACATGTCCCATCTGATAGCTCCTATCCCTGAATCTGCGGGTCAGATCCTGTCTGTATTCCTGAAAAGTGGAATCCTTGGAACAAATACGTCTCATTCTAATGTACTGGGATTTGGGGATATTTTTTGTTATATGAGGTGGATGAAAGCTGGATGCATGGAGGAGGGTGTTATATTGGGGATACTTCCGGAAATCTTCAGTACATAAAGTGTGATATGATTTCCTGCAAATAGAAACATCAAGAAAAGTGATTGTGTTTAGGTCAAAGTTAACCTTGAAGTGTAAACCCCATTTGCTTACATTTAAGTATTCAATGAATTCAGACAAATATTCCATATCCGACCTCCACATCATCCAGCAATCATCCAAATAACGCCTTCATATGTCCATCTCTGTCAGGTACAAATTATGGCCTGCATCGTAAATAAGCTGTTCCTCAAAAAAGGCCATAAAAAGGTCAGCATAAATGGGGGCAAAAGATGCCCCCATAGCCGTACCCTTAATTTGCCAATAGCAGGTGTCCTGATAGAAAAATACATTGTTGGTTAGGACATGCTCTGTCAGGCCTAATAAAAAAGTATTGAATCCTGGCTGATACAATTCTAATTTATTTAACCAGTATTCAAGGGCCTCTAAGCCAGCAGCATGAGGAATGTTAGTATAAAGGGCACTGACGTCTAGAGTACACATCAACCATTCAGGTTCAAGTTGGGTGTCTGAGATGATTTTGAGAAATTCAGTAGTGTCTTGTATACATGACCTGACCCACTTCAATAAAGGTTTAAGTTGTTTAGTAAAAAATAATGACAATGGCTCAGTAATAGAGCCTCTCCCAGATACAATTGGTCTCCCAGGTGGTTTAACAGGATCCGTGTGTATTTTGAGCAAAAAATAGATATACTGGCTCATGGGATCTTTAATGGTAAGATGTTGCCTGACTTTGTCACTAATGATACCTGGGATTGTGCAAACACTACAATACAATATAGAAGTAGCTGAGAAGCATTGGAAACATGAACCACAAAACAATATCAACATTTATATAAAGTGAATATTTTTGTTATAAATTAATTTGTATGTTTAACATTTCAAAATATATAGCTACTAGCCATTAGTAGGTTAGGAAAATATGCATGGAGTAGGTAATAGTATAATTGAGATTGGAGAGTATAGTACAAAAGATATTAGAGAGAAAATAGTTTTTTTTGGTAGGGGAGGAATTGTTTTGGGTGGGATGAAGTGACAGTAGAGGTAGTTGGATAAGTCACTGCAAGGTGGAATGGGGGGTTAAGTTGGAGAGTGACAAGGGCATTCCCATTTGCAAGAAAGATGAGAGTAGCTGAGATTTGAAATTTGTATGGTTAGGCAGGTTGCGTAGGCATGTGGGGAGAGAATTCCACTGTTTAGCTAAGGAGTGGGACAGCAGTAGATGGCCAGGAGGTCATGCAGGTTTGTGGACCTGAAGGAGATTTTGTTTTTTGGATCTGAGTGAGCAGTTGGGAATGTAAGGTTTTTAGGGAAGTAGCGAGAGCTGGGCAGTTGGCAGGTTTAAAGATGAGCTTGTGGGCAATGGTGAGTTGTAGGTAACTGAGGTAGTTGGGTAGTTCAAGCCAGTTGAGGGTGAGGAGGGCGTGGCAGTGGTGGGATGAGTTTTTTGAATTGGTTGCAAATTTGGAGATCTTGTGGTAGCAGGATTCAAGTTTGGACCGAAGGCCAAGATGGAGATTGGTGAAAAGAGGGACACCATACATAAGGGAGGGGAGTAGGAAGGTGAATGCAAGAGTTTGATGGGTAGAGAGACTTAGGAAGCGGTTGTGCCTGTAGAGGAGACCTAACCTTTGGTGGGTTTTCTTGATTGCGGAGCAGATGTAGGTGTTAAATTTTAGTTCTTCATCAATAATCATGCCAAGAAGCTTAGTGTTGGGAACAATTTCAAGGAGGGTGGTGTTTTGGCTCTGTATGGTGAATGTGGATTTGTCAATGGAGTTTTGGTAGGGGAAAAAACATTAGTTTTGTTTTATTTGCATTTAGTGCCAGATGGTTAGACTGCATCCAGGTTTCTGTTTTGGAGAAGGCTAGTTGGGTTTTTGCTAGGAGCTCCAAGGGGGAGAAGGCTGAGCAGATGATTATTGAGTCATCTCCATACTGTATGATAGATGAGCCTGAGATGGATTGGTGAAAGTTGTTAATGAACAGGTTGAAGAGAAGAGGGCCAAGAACAGAACCTTGTGGGACATCTGTGGGTGTGGGAAGGAAGGGGGACGTTGAAGATTTCCATTGGACAGCTTGTTGGCGGTTGGACAAGTAGCTGGAAAACCAGGCGATGCTGGTGGGTGAGAGGTGTAGGGTGGAGAGTTGGGATATAAGTAGGGTGTGTCAGATGGTGTCAAAGGCCTTTTACAGATGTAGGAATAGTGTGGATACGAACTTGGTTGAGTCGCATTCGATGTTTATGGTTCAATAAAGGAAAGAAGGGCAGTCATGGTGCTGAGGCCAGGGCAGAAACCGTGTTGGATAGGGGAGAGGAGATTGCTTAGTGTTAGATGTGCCATGAGTTGTGCTTGTATTGTTTTCTCTAGTATTTTAGAAAGAGGGGAAAGGATGGCAATAGGCCTGAAGTTGGTGGTATCAGTATTTTTGCCACCTTTGTGGAGGGGGATGATGTAAGCATGGCGCCAGATAGAAGGGATGTATGATTCTTGTATGGATCTATTTATAAGAATAGAGATGAGATGGGCAATGTTGTCTGCAGATTGTTTGAGGAAGGGGGGTGGAAGGTTATCGGGTGTATTGTGACAGGGTTTGAGTTTGAAGCAAAGTCTTTTTATAGTGCTTGTGGGGATGGGCTTGAGGCAGAAGGATGTGGAGGAAGGTTGACGATTGGGCTGGTGGTTGGGGCAGGAGGAGATGGTGGTGGAGGAGGGAGGTGGAAAGGAGGCTGATTGTTTAGCTATGAAGTCTGAAAAATGAGTTGTACTGGCTGGCTGTTTCAAGGTTGGAGAGGTTGGGGTCTGGGCAGGGGTTTTCTTTGTTGCCAGGATGCAGCATGGATGAGATGGAGTCCCAGAATGTTTGGGTATTTGTTGAGTGCAAGGACTGGAGTTTTGAGTAGTGGGCTTTGCAGTCTTTAATTATTACTTTTTTGCAGAGTTTTGTAGCTGCTTATACTCTAGGAGGGTGTTTGGGTTTTTATGTTTTTGATATTGTTTCCATTTTTTGTCCCTTTGGTGGAAGGCTAGTTTAGTATCTTTTGATAACCATGGGTAGGGATTGGTTTTGATGCATTTGATTCGGGGGGGGGGCTTGCTGATTGAGAAGGGTTAGGAATGAGTGGTTAAAGTAGGAAACAGCATCATCTACAGTAAGGGTTTTAAGAGGGGACCAGTCAGTATGCTTTAAGCATTCAGAGAAAGTTAGAGGGTTGAAAGAGGAGAGGTTGCGGGTTTGGATGCAATGGTGTTGTTTATGCAGTGGAGATGGGAGACAGTCAGTGAAGGCTGGTAGGTGATCGCTGAGAGGATCAGGTAATGTTCCGGCTTTGGTGATAAGGTTTGGGTGAGTTGTTAGGATCCAGTCAATGATGATACCAGAGCTACCATCTTTATTTGGTCTGGTTGGAGACTGTATTAGTTGGGAGAAGTTGTACAGGTTGATTTTGTGGGATGGGGCTTCAGAGTTAATAGTATTCCAGTTGATGTTGGTATCACTGAGTATATAGGTTTCATTTTTTATATTGGAGGAGAACCAGGACAGGATGTTTTCAAGAGTTTTGATGTTATCACCAGGTGGAATATAGAGGGCAGCGATACATATGGACTTGTGGTTGTTTATTTTTAGTAAACCTATTATAATTTCAGCATTGGCAAAGGTTGGTATTTTATTGGAGTAGGGAGTTATGGTATAGGAGGTGGGGTAGATTATTGCTACTCCACCTCCTTTTTTGTGGGCTCTGCCATTGCGAATGATTTGGAAACCTGGTAGTAGGATTTCGCTATCTTTTATATAGGTTTTCAGCCAGGTTTCAGAAATGGCAGTAATGTCAATGTGGTTATGGCAGAGCCAGGCATGGAGGTTAGGGAGTTTGTTTTTTAGGCTTTGTGCATTAAGTAAACCTTCATCAATGAGATTCATTCTGGCCATTTCTCTTATCCTATTGTGTACATGTGAAATCATCCTATTAACTTGTGTCATGCTGATAGTCTGGTAAAAAGTATCATCGCTTAATAGCAGAAACATTCTTCTATCATAATCTATTCTATCTAAAATAACAATTTGCCCTCCCTTATCTGCAGGTCGTATCATGATAGATGGATTCACTTGTTCATAGGTTCATAGGTTCATAGGTTCATACTAGGCTATCTGCCCAAGGGCATTTATAGTTATGTGGCTTTCGCCACCCCTTTAGTTTGAATAAAAACTATGCCTATCATTTTGCTGTGCCTCTGTCAAGCAGTGACACTGAAGTAATCCCTGGGGTATATCTGCAATCTCCCATCCATTGGTCAAGATTCCTCTTGAACAAGGCCAGAGGTGCTCTGCCTCACATGTACCGGATTTTGTTCCACAGCATAGGGAGTCGCTGGTGATGAATCTGTCCCTCCAGCACGTTCTATTTATAACCGTGTCAAGGTTTAAGTCTCTGTGGTTCTGAGGGATCTAGATTTTTGAGGTGAAGCATATTCATCAAATCTGGGTTTGACATGGCCTTATATGTCAGGCACAGGTCACCTCTGAGCAAGCGGTATGAGACTGAATAGAGCTGGAGTTCTTTCAGTCGGGCAGCATAAGACATATTTTTGAGACCCTTTATCCTTTTAGTGAGGAACTTTTGGGGCCTTTCAAGCTGCAGCAGGTGTCTGGTCAGATACATTCCGAATGGGGCATTGTACTCAATCATAGGTCTAATGAGTGATGAGTACAGTTGGACGATGACCTCCCTTGATCTAGATGTGAATCCCTTCATGATCAGGTGGGCGATATAGAAGGTTTTCCTAACTGCTTTAGCAACATGAGTGTCAAACGAAAGGCTACTGTCAACCTGGGTCCCCAGATCCCTGATGACTTTTTCTGTGCTCAGTGGATTGCCACCTATATGGTAGCTAGGTAACCTTGTTTTTCCCTGACTATGCATTTTTGGCGTTTAACTTCAGGCCATGGCTCTGGCACCAGTTATCCGTTTCTGTGAGGCCCTTCTGGAGGATATCTGTGTCAGATGTGTTTTCGACTATGGGCAGTTTGCAGTCATCTGCAAACTTTGTCAGCCATAACCCTCCGGTGTTTGCTTGTACTTCAGAAAAGTAGATGCCGAACAAGAGTGGACCCAGGACTGAGTGGGACACCACTTGTGACAGGCTTTGAATCTGACATGGCTCCAGCAACTCTGACCCTGTGGGTTCTGTCACTTAGCCAGTTTGCAACCCATCTTGTGATGTATGGGTTTACATTCAAGCTGATGAGTTTTTCGATGATACCTGAGTCTCATCAATGGCCTTGGTGACTGTCTCAAAAGTCAACCAAGTTTAAGAGGCAGGATCTGCCTTTGACAAAGCCAAACTGGGTTGGATCCAAAGTCTGCAAGTTCACTATGTCTTTATTTATGAGTTCCAATTATGATCCTCTCCATGGCTTTGCAGATAAGGCGGGTCTGTGGAGGCAGGACCACATCCTGAGGTGAGGCTAAGATTAAACAGCTGTCCTAACTGTCCCATGGATGCTGTGGAGATGTTTAACCTGTCAGCCAGTATGTTGGCAATGTGTGTAGGTTCAGTAATTTTCACATCATTTTGAACTAATTTTGAGCATATCTGGGTTTTCCCCCTCAGGTTTCTAACATAGCTAAAGAAGGCCTTATGATTCTCTTTAGAGTCCTTGGTGATTTTTCTCTCAAAACTTGCCTTGGATGATTTTATGAGAGCTCTTAGTTTTTACTTATAATGATCTTGTTGTAGAGCTTGTTTATGGCTGGGGTCCACCAGACTGGATGCTTGCCTTTGGTACAGAGAGTCTTAGTTTTGTTTGGGATTGCCTGATCCATGCAGTCCTGTAGGTGCTGGTAGAAGTCATTTGTAAGTGATTCAGCGGTTTGAGTAATATTTACCACTGGCTCAGAGGGCCTAAAGGGGACCACACTAGTTTTAGAAGTGTGAAATCGGCTTTTGAGAAGTTTTTCACTGTGGTCTTTTTGTTTCAGCTGGGGCGGGATGAGGACCTCCAGCTTATGATCTGATCTCACCAGTGAGGGGTATACTGTTGAACATTTTGATCCCATGTTCGTGATGATGAGATCAAGTATGTTTTCTCCTCTTGTGGGGATGGTGACTAGTTGTTCCATGGCATTTGAGTTTATGAACTCCAGGAATCTTTGGGTTAGAGTGTTCGGGCTTGAGTAGTGTTCCCAGTCTATATTAGGGTAGTTGAAGTCACCTAGTATGATGGTGTTTGGAGATACATTTATCCCCAATAGCAAAAAAAGCTCCAAGGTACACCAGTGGCACAAACTCCAGAAATCCTTTACGAAAAAACCTTTATTGTGGCAGAACTGCATCAAATAGTAAGCGCTTTCACGTTCAGATAACGCTTCTTCAGACTTCAATGTTTGATGGATAAATTATAGACATTTATATACAGTTTATAAAACTCAATTGATCAAACAATTAAACAATTAACTTGATGAATACTTAAAGTGCCAGTGCTTAATATACATATTGTTCAACAGATATCTAAAAAACAAACAAAAACAAAAACTATATAATACACTACTGTCGTTTTGTTGATGACGTCTTTTTGTTGTGGAGAGGAACAGCAAATAAGTTAAATGAGTTCATACAATATATCAATGGGACCACTAACTTTTTAGAATTTCAGAGTACTCACTCTCATGAGATGATACAGTTCCTTGATGTCTTGTTAACCAAGGGACCCAATGGTGTAAATACGGGAATGTATAGGAAGCCTTGTTGGAGGAATAATTTACTTCACCGTACTAGTATGCATCCTCGACATGTTCATCAAAATGTGGTAATGAATCAGACCCTAAGAGCCTCTAAGTTGACCACAGATGAGGTAGCATTTAATGAACAAAAGGGTGTCATAGAGAAGAATTTTATACACAGAGGATATAATAAACAAGCAGTGCGTAATACAATAACTATGGCAGGTGAACTAAGAAAAGATAGAGGTCGTCCATTCTACCATAATAAATTAAATACTATTAATATGAATAAGAAGGAGAAAACAGACTTGTTATACCCTATACCAATAGGAATAGCCAAATAAAAAAGATAATAGAGAATAATTGGAAGATTTTAACTATGGACGAGAAAATTAAGACATTAGTTGATGGAACACCTAACATAGCTTACAAGAATTTGAAGTCTCTTAAAAGACTTCTATGCTATGAAAGGGTAAAAGTAGAACACCCTAAGTCACAAAGGGAAGGTACCTTCCCCTGTCGGACATGTAATCAGTGCAGGTTTATTACTACAGAAAATGCATTTATCCATCCTTACACTGGTAGAACATATACTTTTAAAAGCTATACTGACTGTAGGTCCAAGAATTTAATCTATTTAGCTCAATGTCAGTTGTGCTTAAAATATTATGTAGGTATAAATAAAGAAGATGCTACTAACGCCTAAAACATGTCATGGACGAAGGGTCCATTCATCATTTTAAGTTTAAAGTCTTAGAATTAATTAAGGTTGATAGTAGACTAGGGAATGTTAAGAATCGCACAGAGGAGGCAGAGAATAGGTGGATTCTTAGACTTCAGGCACATATACATGGTCTAAATGATAAAATTACACTAAAACCTTTCCTAGCAGCTAAGGCTTTTAAACATTAAGCTATTAAATGTTGTTAATGTGTTTATATTAATGTAGTTTCATGTTAAACCATTTCATGCCTTACATATTATTTTGAAGTTTTTGTTTTTGTTTGTTTTTTAGATATCTGTTGAACAATATGTATATTAAGCACTGGCACTTTAAGTATTCATCAAGTTAATTGTTTAATTGTTTGATCAATTGAGTTTTATAAACTGTATATAAATGTCTATAATTTATCCATCAAACATTGAAGTCTGAAGAATTGATGCAGTTCTGCCACAATAAAGGTTTTTTCGTAAAGGATTTCTGGAGTTTGTGCCACTGGTGTACCTTGGAGCTTTTTTTGCTATTGTGCTGTTTGCCGTTCATTGCTTTTGCTCTTCCAAGGTACTTTACCCAGCACAGGTGACTGTTTTTCTTATACATTTATCCCCTCCAATGTTTTCAGGAAGGCCATGTGAGGTTCCTGAGTTTGAGAGGGTGGCCTGTAACATGCTACAAATTGCAGAGCAGTCTTGCCTATGGTTACTTGCACCTGGATGGTCTCCGATGCATGCGTATGTTGCCACCCACCAACCTTGTGGTGTCCAGGTGAAACCTGTTAGTGCTGGGGTGCTCTCAGGAGCCTTGAACCAGGTTTCTGCCACAGCACAGACATCGATGTTCTCCATATTGAGAAGGGCCTCGAGTGCGTGCATCTTGAGATTGAGACTTCTGCCATTGAGCAGCATTACCCTTAGTTTTTTTCCTTTTTGGTGTTCTAGGGTGGTAGGTTTAGAATTTGAGCCTTGCCTAAAAAAGGCACTATGGGGGTGGCAAGAGCCTTAAGCTTTAAGCTGTAAGCTTTTTAATGCTGCATTTTCATCTTTAGATAAGTTATACCACTTATTCCTATAGTGATTCATTTTTTGTTCATAAACAACTTTGTATGCATCATCTATACAGACTTGTTCAAATGCAGAAATTAGTGGACTTAACTTAGGCATGAAAGAACTTGTTTTTTTAAAAACACAATCATTACTATCATTACTATCACCATTATTTGCATATAATATTTGACTTTAAACGGCCCACAGAACAGTGTAACTACTGAATTAACAGAAGAAAATAAATAAATGTGTAAAGTTTTGCAATCATTTTAAAAACATGCCTCACAGTCTTCTCTGAAAACTGACAACTTCATCCTTGAAGCTTTATGATAGTCCAGCTGAACCATAGAAAAAGATTACCTTCCTTGAATTTAAACTTGCAATGCAACAAATAACTGCATTCCAGGCTGGCTGAGTAATTCTCCACACACTGAGACCATCTGCATGTTCAAATACTAGTAGCATTGAAGGGCACAGCTTTTTGTAGCTACATAAATAAAATAAACAATACTGAATAGGTTCAAATATGCAAGTTAGCACCTAGGTACTTGAGTCGATAGCCCCCCCTCTCTTTTGACCATCATGTAACAACGGTTATCAGGTAATATTTTTATTTAGCCCAGCTAATTTCCAAATTAATACTATCAAGGTCTAAAGAGGTAATCACTCCATTTTATTAAGCATTTATCAATATACAAAGCAGCATCTTCACTTTCTTTCAGAAGTGAGCTGAAGGATTAAAGGTTTATAATTCATCACAGCATAATTCATAACCTTCTTCTGAGTAGCCATCTCATGTTCTAAACTGGTTAGGAGCAGTCAATGCCTTTCAATGGAGAATATGGACTATGAGATCCACTGTATGTACACACTGACAGAAAATCAAATCAGTGCTTCAAGACATTCTTTTTACCAGGACAGTCCTCAATGAGAGTCAAGACTGATGAGCGATTTTCCCAGGAATTGCCTTAACATTACATATTACACATTACAGTACATATTGCATTAATCATTTGTCATCAGGGGGTATTCAGAAAGATCCACAATGCAACTGCAGAGAACTAAATATTAACAGAATTAGTACAACAAGACCAAATTTGTTTTGATATGGATTAGTGCCAGCATAGCACTAACATGCCATAGAAAATTATATCAGCCTTGCTAACGAGAGCATGCATGCTACTACAGTTGTTGTGCTATGGTTGATCACATGACCAAGAAGAATGAGCAATGTAAGCAGGCCACATAGGGCATGTACACAAACTGCTAATTCATTTCATTACTGAAATGGAGAGGAAAGAGAGATAGAATTGAGAAATGCAGGGTTATGAACAAGCAGAGGAACAAATGCACACAATGATAACCTGAAGAAAAGGGGAGATTATAGGCCTACAGGTGCCCAGTTTCTATTTCCTTTCTAGAAGGCTAGAGGGAAAGGGCAGCAAGGAGCATGTGCGGTATGGATAGAGAAGAAGAGGGGAAGTAGCGGAGATAGACATGCAAATATAAAATGAAGACATAAATGGACAGAGAGGTGTGGACACAAGAGGGGCAACAGTGGAGAAATGCAAACACACAGACAGAGGGAGGTCAATTGATGATGGAGAGAAATGGATTGAAAGAGTATGGGGAGTTTCACACAAGGAGGAAGAGTACCATGTTCAGGGATAAGGCAAAGTATGGTGGGCTTATCAGACTATCCTACTGGAGAACCTACCCAGAAGTCACTAACCTATATGGATGACATCCCAGATACAGTAGCTCCTGCTTCCAGTGGTCCGATGGATGGAGCCAGCTAACAATGTGATTCTGTCAGCCACAAAAGAATACACTCCAGAGTGCCAATATACGCATTAAGTTGCTACCCCACCACCATCACCCCCACTATCAGCACTGCACCTACAGCTGACCCAGGGAGATACATCTATGGCATTCCCAGCTGGGAAACCTCTGCTCCCTACCTGAGGAATGCACACAGAAGGTACCAACATACATTACAGGTCACCTTTCACAGGGTGACCTTTGTTCCCCTGCAGAACCGCTGGTGACTTACAAACAGGCACATTGAGTGGTACTGGCTCAGGTGGCCACTGCCTCACCACTTTACAGTTGATTGTGTAGAAAGAGGGGAAAAAAGAGAAAAAAAAGACAAGACGTGAATACACCTGTGTATGGCACATTTATCCCTTCTTTAAAGGATACATAACCTACTACAGCACTTATCCTGACAACTGGAGAGGCTGCCCTTCTTCTTAGAAAAGGCTTATGATTCAATGCCACCTCTTCCAGTTCTGTAAGACACATACACAAAATGCAGCACCCAATCCAGTCAGAGCAATGCACTGCAAACCATTAACAAACTGCTTAGAAAAAATGCTGCCTCTCTATCCACAGTCTCTGACTCAGTGGTGGAGCAGGACAGACTGGCAACTTCGCACATCACTGTAGCTGTGGCAGCACTGCTCACCAGATGCAAGTGGAATCACTTACTGCCCTGACAAGCTGGTGCCAGACATTAGTCTTATACATATGGCCATCTTAGGCGCACAGCAGGCACTCTCTATATTCCTTGTTCAGCAGGTGCAAAAATAATTTTATTACCCTACTGCACCATGTAGAAACCCTGCCATAACCAATGCTTGAAGAGGCCATGTCCACTCTACAGGTCAGAATGAGGCCAAGAATGGTAGCTCAATGTACAGATCACTGTACCAATGGCAGCATTGCTAACCAGATGCAAGTGGCATCATTCTCTGCCATGGCAAGCTGGTGCCAGGCATATGACCTTCTTAGGCCCCCAGAATGCTCTCCCTATATTCCTTGTTCAGCAGGTACAAAAATAATTTTATTTCCCTGCTGCACCAAGTGGGAACCCTGTCATAACCAATGCTTGAAGATGCCATGTTCACTCTACAGGTCAGAGTGAGGTAAAAATGGTAGCCCAATACACACTGCTGCCCAGTATGACACTATGTGATGCACAGCATTAGGTAGCACAGACGTACAATGTAATGAACCAGTAATATAGACAGGTGGGGTTAGCAATCTACACAGTATGTGTGTGTATGCACATACTGTATATGTGATCTCCTGGGCCATGAATGGGTACAGAAGAGCATAGTAGCACTGACTGTGGCTAATAACACACATTATTATGGCAACAGTTCAGAAGTCACTCATGTAGTATAACAGCTGTGATAGCATGTCCATTTTATTATTATAAAAACATCCATCACTGTGGGAGACAATGTTATGGCAACCAACATAGGAAATGGAATACAGAAATGGATAACAGTTTATATTGCTGTATATGCATGCTGACAGCAAGCAAGACAACTGGTAACTGATTACAGGACTGCACAGTGCACAAAAGGGGTTGGAAGCAACAAGCCCACATACTAGTAGCAGAATATGTGGAGTAAGATAGCACAAAGGCATGTCAGGTAGTAACCTGCTAGGAGGTTGTTCACCCTGTCAGGGTGCAGAGCAGAAGGCCATGCCATGTTACTGTCTTGCTAGATGAGAGAAGGCTCACCGGGACATATTGTACCATCTGCACACAGACAACCACACCTGCCAAAGGGGATAGAAGATCTCCTGCACAGACATCTCCCCATACACTGTTAGCATGGAGCTGCAAGATGGTGGTCTTTTGCTGCAGTATGGCATAGAGTATGAATGTTGACAGGAAAGTTGAATGTTAATTTGTGGCAAGAAACAGAGGCAGACTGACAGTGATGAAACCATTGGTGTCTGTGAATGGACAGCCATGCATATACACGCACTGATGTATTTGTGCTACCTATAGGTGTACACATCCTCTCATGGAACCAAAGGGACAACAATGTCGGGAAAAGATCACCACAATGAAAAGAGGGGGGCTGTGGCAGGTCCTGTGCAAGCATGGCATGAGAATCCATGACAAGGGGAAAACTGGCAAGACATTCTTAGACCAGGTGTAGCAGGGAGAGATGCAGGGCATCAGTACTGTGAGATGCCATGAAAATACCATTGTACGGGTACATGACAATGTCACCAATATGATATCGCATGTCAAGACCAAGGCACAGAATGTTTCCAGGAGCAGGTCCACTGCTAGGCACCAGAATACCAGCATACAGAAAGGTGAAGGAGTACCTGGTGTCCTTGGTTGGGGTGGGTGAAAGAACATCATACCATCTGGTGACTTGAATGCCGGAGCTGGGCTGCTGATGACTTGGCATTGTCCATGTTTGATGGACTAGTTTAGTACTAGCCTGTTATACTACAACTAAACAGTGTCCCACTAGTGTTCATGTTGTAGTCAGCAGTATATATGTACATGTGTATTTACTACATAAATTGGAGTTGCAATCATGACAACCTTCTGTGCAGAGTCTGCATATCATCCCTGTGTTTCCATTGGTTTCCTCTGGGTGCTCTGGCTTTCTCCCATATTCTAAAAACATGCTGGAGTTGGAATTGACACTCGTGGCCATAGGTGCGAGTGTGGTGTGGAAGAACTACTGCAGCAGGGCTAGCCACCTGGCAGTGTACACCTTGGCTCTAGATGATTGTCACTGTTGAAGTGGCATCCCAAGCCCATGTGCGAAAATAGGAAAAAAGGGGTAGTGGATGGATGGATATTTGAATGTAACATAGAAAGCCAGAGAATGTTCAGGATACTTTTAGATGCAGCATTAAACTGAAAGCTCAAACAGATTGACACAGCAACAAATCTTAGAATATTAACATAGTAGATCACATACTATGTGGTGGTCATGGATTATGTTTTTTACTGTGACAGTTTAGTAGTATGTTAAATGAGAACATTTTTATGGTATAGTTAATTGGTCCAAAGTTAGGAAGTCTTTTAGTATGATTGATGCTTTTATAGAAGAGTGGAGGATGGAAGGTTTAATTACAAATGATGTGGCTGAATATTTTAGAATTTGGAATCCGAAACTAGGAAGGTTTTTCTAGGCTTCCAAAAATATACAAAGATGTGGATAAGCCAAGTTTTAGGCCTATAGTGGCCAGTCAAGGCAGTAAAATCGAATCCATGGCCATCTATGTGGATAAATTTTTGCAAGTCTTGATCAGCAAATGTGAGTCCTATGTAAAAGATTCTTTTCATTTCAGTTGGCTTGTGAAGGAAATTACAGTTGATGAGACTATGCTGTTAGTTATAACAGATGTGATACCTTTATATACTGTTATTCTTAATATTGATGGCCAAGAAATGATGACTAGGGAGATGCTTGAGTCAAATTATTTTGTAAAAGATAAAGTAAGGTTGCTGACTGATATTTTAGATATGATTCTCACATATAATTTCTTTGAGTTTGATGGGGTGGTTTATAGGCAAAGAATGGTGTGGTGATGGGAGCCGCTATGGCTTCAAGCTAAGCTAATGTTTTTATGTCTGGCTGGGAGATAGAGTGTATTTATAAGTCTATGTTTTTTGATAACATAGTTTTTTTTACAAACAATTTATTGATGATTTGTTTTTCATGTGGAAGGGTACTGAAAAGGTGCTTTCAGATTTTATGAATTATATGAATAGTATATCGAATTATTTAAAATTTACATTCACAGTTAGTAAAAAGAACATTAATTTACTGGACTTGACTGAATAAAGAATGCCAACAGGATGAATGTAAATATTTTTAAGAAATCAGTACAAAGTAATAGTTATTTGCATTAAACTGTTATGCATAAAAAGAGTCTTAAGGATAACATAGTGAAGGGCAGTTTGATAGAGTTAATAGATATACTGATGAGTCTTGTTATTTTATAGCAGAGCGGGAGGCTCTAAAAGACAAGGTTAGTGTTAGAGGGTATCATAGGAAGATAACTGAAGATGCCATGAAAGATGTTATGAATAAAAGGGAGACGATAAGGACTAAACCTATCAATTATGAATAGGGATTATTCCTTAGCTTGTTTGCTTGAGAATTCAGTAGATGGACAGTGTATTAGGGAGATAATAAAAAGCAATTAGAAATTCTTCATGAATTTTGAAGAGATGAAAAAATTAATAGGTGGTGAGCCTGTTTTTTTTCCAAAAGGGGCAGGAATCTAAAATAATATTTTATAGGCATTAAAGAGAGGTGTGATAAAATAGGGATGTTTAAGTTTAACAATTGTAATTATTGTAAGTATATTTTGGAAGGGGAAGAAATGGCAATTACATGTAGGAATGATGTAGTTAGATTGCATAGTATGTTTAATTGTAAATTTAAATATGTGGTTTACATTGCTCTTTGTGAGTTATGCCCTGCTTTTTATATTGGCAGAATGGTTAGGGAGTTGCACTTCAGGATATATGAACATTTATAAACAGTAGAGGAGAATGACCTGACAAATGCTTTAGCAAAGCATGTTTGTCACTGTCATTTGGATGAAAGGAAAAGAATAGGTTTAAAATATAGATTATGAATATATTTTTGCAGTAAGATGGATGCTGAAGATAAATTAGACTGGAAAGAGTACTCTTGGCAGATTAAGTTAAATGAATGTGCAAGTTCAGGAATTAATGGTAGAGAACATTTTAAAGTTGATTTAAAAAGGAAAGGGTTAATGCATTAGTTTTTGGGTCATGTGATCAGTAATGAAGGGATATAAGCTGCGATTGTGGGTGAACAACTTGGTCTGATGAAGTTCGTTATGAATGAAAGTGCTTACCAGTTGTTGTTTTTATCAGTTGTCATTTTATTTGTATTTAGTGTTATTATAATGGTTTGAAGTTTTTTTTTTTCGCTGTTTTTTTGGAGTTAGTTATTATATTTAATGGTGGTGTGTTTAAAGCCTTTGTTGTATTATGTTTTTATCAGGTTTAATATGCTGTAATTAAATCAAAAGGTGCTTCAACAAAGTATTAGTTTAAGGGTGTGCACACTTATGCAACCAGAGTATTGTACGTTTTTTATTTTTTATATTTTTTCCCCTAACAGATTTGTTTGTTTTTCAGTTGAATTGTACAGGTCATAGGTCATATTAAAGGTGGGAAAAGTTTTGAAATGATTTATTGTGGTCTTATTTTTTATATCATAAAAGCCTGGCATTTAAACAGGGGTGTGTAAACTTTTTATATCCACTGTATATATATATATATATATATATATATATATATATATATATATATATATATAGATACACTAGACAATCTCGACGTACTGAAATGTCAAAATTCAGTACGTCCAGACCGAATAGTGGTAAGTGCAGTTAAGCGAAACTACACTATGCCGAATCAGGAAATGTCGAATCCGCCACTATCGTAGTATCGCATTCGTGACGTGTGGTGCAGTTTGTGGATTTATCTGGGGTTTCAGGTAAGTGTTGTGTGTTTGGGGATAATGGGCAGGGATTTTAGGGTGTGTGAGTGTGTGCAGTGGTGGTTGTTGTGTGTTTGTGTGTTTAGTGCGACCTGGGAGTTAGAATATATAAGTACGGGGGGTGTGGGGGGTGCAGGGGGGCTTGCCCCCCTACTTATAGGTAGGTGAAGTATGTTTGTGTGTGTTGTTATGTTTGTTTAGTTTAGTCCTGGTTTGTGTGTGTGTGTGTGTGTGTGTGTGTGTGTGTGTGTGTGTGTGTGTGTGTGTGTGTGTGTGTGTGTGTGTGTGTGTATGTGTGTGAATGGTCGCGATTGTAGTGTTCGTGATTGTGGGTTTTCGTGTATGTGGTTTTTCGACTATTCAGTCTCAAAATACATTTCAGTATTTTGAGATTGTATAGTGAATCTATATATATATATCTATCCACAATTTTCTCCCAGTATTAAATCTGTTTTGTATAAAAATCTGCCCCTTAACTGCTAATTTCTGTTAAGACAGACATTATGTCTCAAATAAATGAATCAACCAAGCCAGCATGCATACATTGCTTTAGTCACATAAACATTTATTTTCTTTTAAAACACTTGATTTCTAGTGAAAAACAAATGACTTGCATGTTGAGATTCTTCTCTGACTCACAGCATAACCAGAATTTATATTTTTAAAAATGTAAATCTTTGACTCACAGTACACACAAAAGTTATATTTTAAAAATGCAAACACCTCTCTCTCTAAAGTGTTAAATATATTGATGGCTTCCTCACTTAAAAGCATGATCGTATATTTTCTACACATCATCTTACAATAATATACAGACAAAATATTGAGTCTACAATTTCCAATTTTCAGAGAGGTTCTCCTGCAGGTTTGCAGATGCCAGTGCTTGCAGCATTTTCATCTCAAGCCAAAAACTGACAAAATAAAGTGAAAATGCAGTAGTGGCACACTGCACTATGGGAAAGCAAAGTCATCTGGGTGTTATAAATTCACAAATAAAAAGTAGCAAGAGTTATAAAAGAGTAAGGAGATGACCTGCTTAGAATTCCTGGTGGCAGTGCATCTTTATGGCATGACTGATAGAAGCGCAATTAGAAATCATCTGCCAGCATAGAAATGCAACAGGTCCTAAAATTCAAAGCAAATCACAAAAACAACTTTCAGTGTCAAAACACAGTTAATTCCTAAACCTTGTCACGTCTGCATTATTGGTATAAAAATCTACAGTTACAGTACACTCAAAGTTATGAGACATGTATATAAACATACCTGTATCCTCAAGAAAAAAAAAAAAACTTTGTTTGAACAGTGTGAAAAGTTAACACGAATCTGTAACCTTCAGTTTAATAGTAAGGTAATATTTATAGGTTTGTATGCACTTACTAGGCCATTGATGTTTGAGGATCTTAAGAAGCTTAGTCTTACATCCCCATAATAGTTTTAGCCATTGTAGTTTGCATACAAATAACCTAGAGATTGGTAGAAAAAGGATATTTTGGGACATTTGCATGTTGCACCTATCCAACAGGTGCAAGAGTGCTAAACTGTGGGTGAATTTACAATTTGGCATACATTCATCCAAATTACTTTTTAAATCGAGTAAGAGAAGTACTTTGCTTTATGTGTAGAAGCTGAATTCTCTGTGACGAATGCCTATCCCTCCAACATGATCTATATATGTTGCAGAGGAAACTGAAATCCCCTAAGCTGGTGTTTTGTGCTGTCATTGGTCTTGCAATTGTGTGATAGATCTGACAGGTCAGGGTCCATAGAAGGTCTATATGTGAGGCAGTGGTTGCCTGTCAGTTTCCTGAGTGATACTAAGAAGATACTAAGAAGAGAGACAAGGCTTTGAGATGACCCACATAGTTTTTATGATTTAGGCCCTTGATTTTTTAGTGAGGAAGCATTGTTGTCATTCCAGTCGTGACAAGGGTTTGGACAAGTATATACCAAATGGGCATTATACTCAATGACTGGCCTAATGAGTACAGTGGACACCATCCCTTTAGATAAAAGCTGTGTGATGAAAAAGGACTTCATTAGAATAGTGGATATTTGGTAAACAAAAGGCAGTTTGTTGTCAACACAGGTTCATAGACATGTTTGATACGTTTTCAGTGGTATGTTGTCAATGTGATAGTTACAAAGTGGGTCATTCTTAATGAAGAATACAATTATACATTTTTTGGCATTTAGTTTTAGTCCATGGTTTTAACACCAGGTATTTGTTTGATGCAGGACCTCTTGGAGGATTGGATTTTATCATGGCACCACATTTGTAATCATCTCAAACTTAGACAGCCATAAACCCTTAACATTAGCTTTGAACCCCAAAAAGTAAATGCCAAAGAGGAGTGGCATAACAACTGAACTCTGGGGTACACCACAGGTGTGAGGTCTTTTGGAGTAGGTAGAACACCCACTTTTATTTCCTGGGTCCTGTTTGTGAGCCAGATTGCCATCCATTTAGTTACACAGGGTTTTATATTTGGCTCAAATTGTTTATCTATAGTACCCGAGTGTGGAACAGTGTTGAAAGCATTTGTGGTGTGTACTGATTTGCCTTCATCCATTGCCACAGTAACTGTTTTGAAGAAGTCAGCCAGGTTAAGTAGGCAGGATCTGCCTATGACAAATCTGAACAAGCTTGGTTTGAGAGCCTGTAGGTTACCTATTTCTTAATACCATAATGATCCTTTCCACAACCATATAGATGGGGCTGGTCAAGCTTATGGACCTATAATAACCCAGGTCCATTGAAGCCACATATTTACACAAGGGATTGATTGTTGCTGTCCTACATTCAACCAACACAAAGCCTGTATTGAAGGTGATTTTCAAAAGCCTCTGCAACTTGGGTCTGACTAGTCATATTTCAATCTGACTAGTAGGCAGCCTGGTATGTTGTCCAGTCCCATAGAAGTAGTGTTTCTGGTCTTAGATAGCACCTTGAGCACTTGTTCTTGGGATATTTGAGTGGAGGTATAAATGCTGGTATGTGATCTGAGAATATTAGAGGAGAGTGTGGGGGTGAAGTTTGAGCTAAATTTGCCTGCTACTAGATTGACAATGTCCTCTGGGTCAGGGCAGGTGTTATAATTTACTATTAACTTGGCACAGTGCTGAGCATTGTTTCTGAAGGTTCTGACATAGTTAAGGAAGATGCTGTGGCTGTCCTTCACCAGAGTAGCTAGTTTCCCTCATATCTAGCTTTGGTTGACTTGATCTGGGACCAGAACTCCTTGTTTAGTTTAGCAAGAGCATTTTTGATACTTAAGAGTTAAATTTATTTTTACATGCAATAACTTTTTTATTGTAGAGCTTGCTTATATTAGGGTTCTAACATGGAGAGTTATTTTTGAATTTGGCATTATATTTCTTTGTGAGGGGGACAGATGCATCTATGGAGTTATTTACATATGCACCGAATTTAGCATCAAAGGATTCCACATAAGCAGTGGAGTTATCAAGATGGAAGGGACTTTTGAATTTAGCCACCTTATCACAGTTTTGTTAAATTAGCCTTTGCATAATCTCTGAATACTATGGTATTGGAAGTTGTTCCAGGCTTCAGGATTATGGTGAATGTGACTGATTTTTTGTCTGATTTGATGAAGGAGGAAGTTACAATTTCTGGGGAGCAAAGCTGAACCATCCTGCTAAGGAACAAATCCAGGATTTTGTTCCCCACTGGTCGGGGTGTGGCCAAACTGGTCTAGAGAGTTTGTACTGATGAAGTCTATAAATTTCTGGATATACATATTTGAGGATGTATAAGTCTCCTGTTTATAGAAGATTAGTTGAATTCTTTTAGGAGAATAGTGTTTGGCTTAATATGTAGGGACTCCATACTAGTTAGGCAGGAGATGTGAGCTGAGTGGGGGATATGAAGAGGGTCCTATTCAAGAAGTTGTCTATATCCTGGTATATTCCTTTTCAATATCCATTACCTACTAAACCATTGTCAGTCTAGTTCTAGATCAAAGTACACCAGTTGCCTTTAAATAAGTTGTAATTGACCTCCTTATGTTGAGAGATCAGTGGTTATATTTGATTCTGGTCTTCCATGATATTTCTGCAGCCTGTGACACCATGAATCACAGCACTCTGGCCAAGTGTCTTTGGACACACTGTGCTTTTAATTCTACAGCACTTGAATGGCTTGAACCTTGCTTCTCATGTTGCACTCAAAATAGTGCTGTCAGGACTAAATTCTTCCAGTAGTAATGCCCTGACCTGTGGGATCCCTCATGACTCACACTTGGTTTCATCTCTCTTTGTAGTATATACATTGCCACTTAGGGAAGTCACGCAAGGTTGAGGTACTCAGTATTAGTGCCACACTGATGAAATCCATTTGTAGGTCTTCTTGACTTTGGATCATGTGCAAAATTCTACTATCCTTAAAGACTACCTGGTTTGCATACTACAATGGATGGCACATTGGTAGCTTATGCTCAACCAGTGTGTGGTGGGGGGGTGGGGGGTAATTCTGGTTTATATCACTATCTTTCCATTTCATACTCCAGTCCTTCTCCCCTTAACTTTGGGGAAGCAATGGATGGAGTTTGCCTCTTGTATGTGATCTTGGTGTGATTCTTGATAATTTATCATTCAAGGATCAAATGTCGGCCATTGTCAAGATGTCTAATGTCTGTCTGAAAATATATCACATAGATCAAACCTGTTATTCCATTTTCAAACACTGTGATGTGATCTATGTACTAGTATTTCCCACATCGATTACTGCAATGACTTTAAACTTGAATTAATGGATGAGGACCTAGTGTGACTGTGGTAGATACAGAAGTCCATGCCCAGAGATTTCAGTGGTGCCTCTCTCTCCAGTCATGTCTGTTTTATATTGTGGGGTATGCACTGGTTGGCAGCCATTGTCAGGTATGAGCGTAAGATAATAGTTTTCACCTTTCAAGCTTTATGTAATCTGGGTCCTGTGGTAATTTCCTCTCCATTGAGGTTTTTAAGACTGTTATATGAGGAACTCTTAATTATTCTCAGCACCCATTCAGAGACTGTAATAAGCATTTGTCTCCTTACTTCACTCCAGTCCTATGGAATCAGCTTCCATCTTTATAAAGAAAAGGATTTCTGAGACCTCCTTCTGAAGGTCCCCTAAATACCATCTATTTAGGAGAGGATGTATGAACCTTCAGTGAGATTCTGCTTTTTAATTTTTATAATGTTTTTTAATTTTTCATAATTTATTGTATCTAATTATTTGCTCTAACCATATGTACAGTTTTGCTGAAGAATTAGTTGCTATTTGTTTCTGTTGTTCATTGTAAAGATCCTGAGTCTTGTAGAAAGAAATGAACATATATAAAATTAAAATATAGAGATACATTAACTTTCTGTTGTTCTTCATTGGTCAAAGCATTTCAAAGTGGGGTAAAAGGGAGCTAGACCTAAAAAGTATTAAATTATGCCAATTCTTGAATATACTAGTCTTATGGATGGGTCAGAAGATCACTGACTGAACCACAAGGCATGATGTAGAATGTATATCTATCTACAGGCAGGAAGTTAAGTTCACCAAAAAGATGGTGTTATTATGACTACTAGCTAAAGTTAACTACTGGAAGTTGGTGTAAGGATGTATAACTTTAGCAAAGACACCATAATTTAGAATTTATTTCAACCACAATTGATACTTCTGTGTTATACACACCATGAATTATGTGGCACTTGGACCTTAATGATCTTTAATGATCTTGTGAAAAGCTATGTAAAATATTTTATCTTTCAGTTTAATATCTGCATGAAAGAGAATGACTCAGAGAACAAACGCTTAAACAGCTTCCTATTTCCTTCTACTTGCTGAAAAAGCACAGCGATGTTAAAATGTTAGTTGCTTGTCTCTTCAATTTCAGGTGAAATTATCAGATAAATGGAGCTATGTACCATAGAGCACAAGATACTCTTCAGGCCTAACATCAGCTGTTGTTGTTGTTGTTGTGCCTTTCGGCTTTTCCCGGTTAGGGGTCGCCACAGCGGAACTCCGGTCCGCTAATGATTGGCAGTAGATTTTTACATGCCGACTTGCCGGGCCTGACGCACAACCTTCAATGAAGGAACACCCATTCACGCATGTCGTCACACAGAAGATGCTCTAACTGAGAATCGAACGGGGCAACGTCTTACTGTGAGGCAACAACGCTACTGCAGCACCACCACCGCATCAGTATCAATAAAAAATCACTCACATAGAACAAGCATTATAATAGCTGCTTATATTCTTCCTTTCCAAGCAGCCCAGAATCTTTAAAATCTACTTTTAAAACATCTGGTGAAGCAATAAAAGAATTGAGCGATGTGGCTATGAAGTGTACCCATCCTTCTTTTCACCTAGCATTTTGATGATAAAAAAAACAGCAAATAATTAATTAAATACTTATTTATCGCCTCCCTTTCTACCAGAGCTCTGAATCCCTGACTAGCTAACTTTAAACTGCAGGTAAAATAACAAAGGAGTCAGGCTTGATGTTGAGTATGTGCAGACATCTTTCTTCCAGACAAGTTTCTGAGTGAATGAATATTGAACATTCTAATTTCTTTGATAGTTATTTTTATAAGGAAATGCCAAATATGTCCTTCATGCTGTTGGTGTGGTCACAGTCTTTTGGGCTGATAATATTTAAGTTCACTCATTGCAATTTATGACATTAGGATTTTTATGGGTTGAGTTCCTATCAGGGTCTTCATCATCAAGCCATTTGATTCAACTCAGGATTTCAGTTTTAAATATTCGGTAATAGATCAGCAATTGTGTACTGGGTCATACATTTTAATAGAATAAAACTACATTCAAACAAGTTTATCCCCTGACATTTCAATTTTGTTAAAGCATATACATGCCCAGGTGGGAGCCACAGCTCTGGAGGGTAGCAGGTTTTGCACATGGTTTGACACAGCAGCTGTACATTATAAATTCACAAGTTAATAAAAATTCCAAAGGTGGCTGAAATGTATTTCTTATTTAAGAATGCTGTATATTCTACACAGCTTATAAATAAAAATTGCCAGACCCATCCCTATCCCCTGGATGGAAGTGCTGTTTTGCAAAAAACAGTGTACTGCCAGTGATGGTTATTATTTATACAATAACAAGGTGTATATTACTCTTTGTACCCTGTGAGGCTTCACAGCTCTTCTCTGTAGAATATTTTTATACATGGTATGATGATGGGAAAACTAGCAGGCTGATCCAGCAGAAAGTTGGCTACAAGTGTTATTCCTCCTTCATTTTCAGAAACGTTTAGTTGAAAATCCTTCTCAGCTGTGTGAATGGTAGCATTTGACACTCAGTCTTTATAAAAGATTGTTCTATTTCAAAAAAAATGAAAGTGTAACTGCTAGGGACAGGTCTAATAAAAACATGATTTAATACCACCCTGACCTTTTGCTGCATAAATGGCACAAATTTCTCTGTCATATTCTATAATTTAAACATCGCAGACACTGCAGGTCTTTAAACAAGTCTGGCTAGGATCAGGTTTCTGTTTTACTCTTGGTACTGCAGTTTTTCCATAAGGTATTCTTCAAGACAGGTTTCAAATATATTTTTATAACTGCACACAACTCCCCATATGTTAACACTAATATAGATGCTGTCTTTGGATTGTAGAGGCAGTATAAGATTGCAGTTTTAGCACTTTACTTAAGCCCTACTGACTTTCTGTTTCCTCACCAGTAATCCCAGCAGTATTTCCTTAAACCAGAAATCAAATGTGAGTTCTCTAAGGCAGCTCAATAAAAGAAGTGCTCTGTTCACGTTAGAATAAACAGGTGACCCCTTAGTATCATCTTACCAATAAAAGACAGATTTATAAGAAAATATATTATTCATGTTTAGCAATAGTAGAAAAAAGACATGTCAATTAAAACAATATATTGTTATTAATACTATTATTTTTCATAGAAATTGTTTTATACTGGCTAAGTATTATTAAATACTTCTGCTACCAGCTGAAGCTATGTTCGTTATAGTGCTCACAGCTTTAAGGCCACAAAGTGACATGTCTACAACACTGTACAGGTTTTCATGAGTACAGGAGATAACACTATGTGATCATTTTAGTTATTCTACGTTCCACATTTGTGAACCTCTTCTTGTTTGCCACTAATCCCCAGAACTAGGTGAATGACTGGTAGTATTCTCTGCAAACGAGAAGTGTATAGATGTTGATTTAGCAGTTACATATGGATTGCTAAGAAAAAGGCAGCTATTTTAGATACAGACAAGACCAAAAGATTGTTAGAGGGATATGATTTTAGCCCTCCTTTACAACTCTTAGAAGAAATCAGGGGCTGATTTTCATTAGAGTAGTATCCTTTGGTTTAGTTGGCACTATAAAACCTAAATAATAACGATGTTAGCCTATTTTTCATTGTGGTTCAGTACCGGGGAAATATTTGCAATATCTGGAGGTAGACTTACATATCTGGGATGCAACTTAAGCATTGCTACTTACCCAAGGAACTTTAATTTATTGAATGAATAAGTTGTTATGTGGGTCCCGAATGCAAACTAGAACTTGTAAGAGGAAAATAAATAAATAATTTAAAACCTCAATGTATAAGAATTGGGCAATAAAGTTGGATTTTTGCAAGAAATGAATTATTCCAGTAACTAAAGTGATATGTAGTAAGAAATACAATCCTGGGTACAGACATTGCTTGGCATTATTTTTTTATTTACTTGCATATTTATTTATTAGCATTTTTAACTGAGATAGTCCAACTGATCAAAATGCTCCTTTTCAGTGGGGGCCTGAGGAGAAAAGCTTCATATAAAATATATACATTAAGCTTACAAAAGGTTACAGTAAGAAAGAGGAGTACAAGTCTAAAACAATTACATAACAACTATCAGTTGATAGAAGACAAAAAGTGCATGTTACAGCAATGAGTAGGTAGGCTTAACTAGTAAACCAAAAGAGAAAAGAAATAAAATATCTTGAGCATTAAAAACAGCTAACAGCTAAGTACAACCATTGCAGTACAGACATGCCTTATCTGCAATGTACATGGTATAAAGATGGCTAAAGCCTTCAATAATCAACAGAAAGAGAGTAAGATATATGTGAACAAATAAGTAGTTGAACTCCTGTACAGTACCCATTGGTGGCACTGGTTTCTGGGTTTAGGCCTATATACAATGTATGTAGATGAGTAATGTGGTAAATATGGATGGAGTAAGACAGTTGCAAGGAGTAGTTTATATGGCACAGAAAAATGGTGATAACTAGATGGCTCTCAATATATTCAGTTGTAAGATAGAAGAGTGACAGTTAATTGATGCTGATTTACTGAGACAAAAGATAGCAGAACATAGTGAAGTAAGTTTGATTACATTGTGGGAGAAAAGGTTTAATGGAAGGTAAGAGGGAGCATTCATAGGTAAAGGGCAGGTAGCCAGAAGACGGAAAATTAGTGACTATCCATAAGCATTATTTTGTCTGGCTGGATATTTTTGGTGTTTATAGTATAATGAGGATTAGTGGGTATTAAGTAGTTGAGGTATTAACCTGGTGAATGGCATAAACATGGCCACGTTTCCATTGGTAGTTGCTGTTTAATGATTAAGAGGTTATGCATTTGTTTTGTTCTGAGTGGGATGGATTTCCATATTTTGGATAGATAGGAAGAGTACAGGGCGTCACTGCAGAGTTGTAAAGATTTTTTGACTCATAACAGGTACTTGTCTTGGGGTGGAGGGTTCTCTTGGTTAAATAATGATGAATTATGCTACTGATGCTGGAGCATTCAACTAATGTGCAGATTAGGTTGTGTAAAATGGCTAACTCAAACAAAACATAATTTAATGATGAGATTATTCAGTTGATGAGTTTGAAATTTATTCTGTGTGATTCAGTATGTGTTCAGGCATGTATTTGTTCATGTATCTATTATTTCCTGTTGATAAGTTGACAGTTGTACTATACCTTGGCCCAGGTTTCATCTGAAAGTGGTCACTTGTGAGTCCTGTTTTAAGCCCAGGTAATTATTTACAGACAAAACCTAGTCCAGGCTGCTAGAATTCAGTTCAATTCTGTTCAGTTCAGTTTTCTACAACAGTCAGGGCTTGTGTTAGCATTTTGGAGGCCTCCAGCAGATGTCAAGTTGTGGGCCCATAGGCACTTCCAATCTGTGTATCGCCCTGTCACTGCCACCCATCCTAAGCAACATTTTAGTTCATGCTACAAACTTTTAGGAGTAGTAGGCACAGACTGACCTGTAGCTACATTGCTCTTATATTACAACAGGCCTAAATACCACACTATGTCAGCCATCTCACAAAGGAGTATTTACAGTTACTGGCATTTAGTTGCAACAATGATACATTGCAGCATCTCTAGGTACAGGCCTGGACTTAGGTAAAATGGTGCCCAGAGCCTACTGTTGCAGCCAGCCCTCCAACCCCGCCCCCCCATACACACACACACGCACACACACAAAACACACAGACACACACACCATACCCTCCAGTTTTCCCCTTTTTTTCCCATCTTGGGCTCCCTATACCATGCACATTACTTTTTTCCTGTTATCACATTCTGTCTTACTTTTCAGCTTTTTCAAGAAGCCATAACCGCCTATATGCTCTGAAGTACATTTTCATTTGTTTTTCTTTTTACACAACCTTTTCAATCAATGATAGCTTGAACATAAATTATGATAAAGGAAAGAAATTGTGTTGCTGTTCAGCTTTAGTTTTCCTTGCATTCTTTCAAGAAACCTTTCCTGACCAAGTTAGCACAGTAATAAACATTTGGGAAATAACTCAAATAAGCCAGGACCCAAGAAGCCATAGGGTTATAGATGTTCTGGGATGTATTTAAAACATTTTCACAGTCTTTTAATCCAATGGTGACCTAAACAAACAAAAAAAAAAAACATGAGTAAGACAAAAAAATTCAGTCTTATTTTTTTCTTTCAAGGAATAAATAATTTGTACCCAAGGCTTAATGTTCAAACATGATA
The DNA here is from genome assembly GCF_019279795.1 of Protopterus annectens. Taxonomy (NCBI): domain Eukaryota; kingdom Metazoa; phylum Chordata; order Ceratodontiformes; family Protopteridae; genus Protopterus; species Protopterus annectens. The sequence goes on from NC_056731.1 coordinate 1,694,937,099, forward strand.
AAATAGTAACTTACAGCAAACTAACAAGCCAGTTGTATGGATACCCATGTCCTATTTGGGAACAGCCTGCCTCCCTAACCCCCCAAAAAGATTGCCTGTGCATCCCTCTGGTATTAGACTGGGATTAAAGCAGAGGTTCAAATTGCCACAGTCATGTATTTCAAGTTACTGCTGACATACATATACATAGCATGCTTCCTCACTCCTCAATCCAAACTGTCAAAGGCAGCACCTGTATACATGCCTGAAGTGTGACTGTGAGGGAAGTGAAAAAATGATGATTACAGTAATGTATTCTAATGTTTTGCTCCTTGACAGTATACTGCTCCTGAATAAGCTATAGTGAACTTCTTTATGCACCTCTGAGGTATGTGAGAAAAGTAAAAGAAACAATGACCATACTGTCCTCAGCCCAAACACAAGCTATAATAACCTTATGTGCACACCTCTAAGGTTTGACTGTGATGAAAATTAAAGCTGTAATAACCACACACAACCCCCTCCCAACATAACCTACAGCAGTTTTCTGTACACATACATCCAAGCAAGGCTGGTTTAAGAATAGGTGCGCATGACAGCAGAGGCAATTATCAGCGTAATTCTAACATGGGTTATATCACAGCCCTGGTCAGGTGAAAGAGTGGAATCGGAAAATAAATTCATTTTTTCCTCCTCATTTTTCCTCAACCAACAACAGTTTTTGTGGTGCCCCCCCCCCCTCCACACACTCAATCATGATTAAGGGAGGTCCCTGTATCCAGCTGTAAAGCCTGGTGAGTGTGAGCCCCCTAGACTCTTAGAAGATGTAAGTGTCTGAATTTTCTGTAATATATGTTATGCATTACTTTTAAAATATAAATATTTGTTAGCTACATTGTTTACTGATAGCCAGAAGAATAATGTATGTGTCCTGGAATTGTTGGGTGTGTGCACAGATAAAAATCATTGATATTTTATACACACACACACACACACACACACACACACACACACACACACACACACACACACACACACACACACAGACATAAGCCATAGCAATACTAATTTTATACTTATTTCAGCAAATAGCAATACATTGTAGCAATACGGGTACTGGCATACCAGATCAGTGATTGCTGTTCACCAGTTGTCAGACAGCGTCTGGGGTAAGTCAGTTTTATTTACCTCAATAAGGACTAATGAAAATCTGTCACTGTCCCTGATTTCACAGACCTTCCCTGATTTTTATTATAATTTCTCTCTGTCCTTTGTAAAAAGTTTGATTTGCTTGTAAATCATTCAGGATTACAGGCAGTCAATAAATCCAGCCATCAGAGTTTTATCCTTATTGTCCAAAAAATGCATGTTGATGAAAAAGGTGTTATACTATTAACTTTTTAATTGAATTAGAGTAATATTTAAAACGTATTCCTGATTTTGAGCCCTCATTCTACTATTATTGATATTGTGCTGAATTCTTCTACAAAGAAGTTGAAAGTTGTAATGCCTGGTGTTTTGCCAGTGTTTATAAAACTCCCTGAAAGAGAAAACCATCCCTGAAGATCAGAAGCACCATCTTTTCTTAAAATCCAAGGTTTGCACTAAGATCAGTCACTCTCGGTTGCTGATCCCTCTAGTGCTTGCCTTGTTCATGTTCATTATCAGCTTTAACCTAAAAGGGTCGTATCACAGCCCTGTCCAGATTAAAGGGTCGTATCACAGCCCTGTCCAGCTTAAACAGCATAATCAGGAAATTAATATATCTTTTCTCCTCATTTTTCCTCATCCAGCAGCAGCTTTTGTGGGGCCCCTGCAACGTCAAGGAAGATTAAGGCCCCCCTTGCAGCCATGGGTATTGCAAGTACCTAAAGCTGGCTATGTTGTTAGTTTTAATGGAGTTTAACTAGGCCAGTGGCTGTATGTCAGTGGTAAAATATTTAATGGAATTGTGAAGCCTGTTGCTTGATAAAACACTGTTACTATAACCAGAACTTCCAAAGACATGCATCTGGAGCATTCCTCCCCTGGACTCCACTGAAAATGGGCTCTGTCCCAGTGAGACTTTCCCATGTTAAATAAATAAATAATAATATATATCTTTGAATTTTTAAGGAGGTATAAATAAGAGTTATTACCCAGCTGGTTTATTAAGTACACAAGATTGCTGTCCTAGCTTTTGTTGGTTTGACAGGCATGTTAAAAAATATCAAGATAACTTGCTGTGGTTGGTTGCCACGCAGGAAAAGGGGTCCCCAGAAAACCGCAGGATTCACTGGTGCCTAAACTGGCTATGACAACAGTCATGCCACTATCTAAAGATGGGAAGCTTTAAATTCAGTAGGTAATACAAACAGGAAATTCATAAAGCATGTTTTTCAACAATTATTTCACTGGCACTAAGAAACCTAAGCACAGGATAGTGAATTATGACTGGGCCTCTGCTTATAAAAGGACTTATGTCTAGACATGGATGTCCAGAACTTCATCTTGAGAGCAGGGGGTGACAAGTGAATCTTCATACATGATCTATCAGCTCATAAATAAAGAATGAGCAATTCAAACTGATCACACCCATTTAAAGGAAACAATGCCCTATCTCAGATGTCTCAGTTTTAATACACTTTTTATACTGATGTGCTCACTGAGACCAGGAAATTGTCCTACATTTAGAAATAATTGTTACTTTAATTCTTCATATTCTTACCCAGTCTCATAATCTCTTTTAGGGTCATGAAGTTCACTATTAAATACTGAAAAAAAAAATTCTTAAAATTGTTAGTCTCTGTCAATATCAGTACAGTGCTGCCAGCTCTAATACACCACGAAAGGTGTGTGTGGCTGTGCCATTGTGGATGTGTCATGTGGGAGAGAGACGATGAGCAGACATGTGAACATAGCACTATTAACTATGCAGGCCAGCTGGCATACTGTGCCAATGATGTGTTGTTGTACCAAATGTAGACAAAGCAGTGCTGATAACAAAGGCAGCTAGAAGTATATGGTGGCTAACCACCATAAAATAGGCTGATATGGGACAAAGCTGTTGTAATGTATGAATGCCATGGGTGTGCCAGTTGGATAGGATCCACAAGATCAAAATAGGTGCCACCACCTCCAACAGCAGACCTGTCACTAGTAGTGTTCCCCAGGGATCTGTCCTGAGACCTCTACTGTTTGGCATTTACTTCTCAGAGGTTCAAACAAAGACAAAGAGCCTGTGGCTGACCAAGTTTGTGGATAACTGTAAGTTGGGTGCTGTCACTGACTCCCCAAATAGTATTAACATACTGCAAGAGGGTCTCACAGCTACATATAACTGGTGTCAAAGTCATGGCCTTAAGTTAAATGCAAAAAAATGTATTATCATACCATTTGGCAAAAACATGGCCCCTACTGATTACCACATCAATGGCAACCCCTTAAGCACACAACCTGTGGTGAGAGACCCTACTTGTGAATCCTTAAGTGAGTTGGTTGGTGAAGGCAAAAACATTCACTCACATTTTAGTAGTATTAAATTTAATGAAATGACAGAAGATAGTAATTCACATTTTCATATTACAGCACTTAATAACAAAGCTGGTGAGGCATACTCATTATCCCTGTTGGATCTCATTAATTTGAGACAGAATTTGGTCAATTATTCTGAAATTGAGATGGTCCAAACAATTTCCAGCCTATGGAGGTGAATGGGGGACCTACTCTTGTTCAGAACATGGATATGGATTTTACTATCTAGAATTGTTCTAGCATTAATATTATAACTGACCGTGCTAAACTTTTGAGCAAATGTTTAAGTTGTGTACCAGTTAAAAAATCTAGCTTGGCACTTATTGATTTAAAACTATTTACCCACAAACTGAATTTGGCTTGATGGTTTAAATCAGGGAATCCCAATTCTACTACAGGTCTTAGTAAAACACTTAGGAAAGCTAGTTCTTTCAACCCTCCCTTAAACAACTGGTTATTTCTTTTTGAAACATTATGTGAGAAAGATATTTGTAAAATTTGCTCTGGATCTTATCAGGATATAAATGAATTAAATTGTTCTAAAAAGGAAGAATCCCTGTTAAATGATCTTTGTAACAACAAGACTATTAGAGTGATGAAACCAGATAAGGGTGGTGGGTATTGTAATAATGGACACTGAAGATTAGAATAGTAGGATGTTAGATATGCTACTATCTGATAGGTACACACAAATCTCAAGGACTGAATTGAATATTGTTTTTTCCAAAGTAGATGCTTGGCTTTATGACATGGTCATGCAGGGCCAGATAGACAAGGACACTCATGATTATCATTATAACCAATTTCCAGTGGTAGCTGGTATTTTTGGAATCCCTTAGATCCACAAGGATTTAAATAATCCACCTTTGAGACCTATAGTGGATGCTGGGAGAAGTAAAACATGTGGATAGTTTACTACAGCCATCTACAAGTCATGTAAAAAATATATGTAAAGATTTGTGTAATTTCCTGTCTAGATTAGCACAGCTTAAATATTTGGAAGATTGTGCTTGTGTAATGATCGATATCCAGGATCTATATTCGGTTATCCCCATAGAGAGGGATTGGACTGGGTCCAAAGCACACACTTTGACATTGGTCTTTTGGATCAAAATAGTATAAATACTGCTGTTATACTGATAGACCTTGTCCTGAGTAACAACTACCTATATTTTGAAGGACATTTGTTCAGGCAAGGAAGTGGAGTAGAAATGGGAGCTTCTTGGGCTCCTAGCTTTGCCAATCTCTTTATGACATATTGGGAGAGGCATTTTATTCTCAAAAGTTCATTTGCAAGCAACTGGTTATTCTACATCCATTTTATGGATGATATTTTTTTAATATGGAATGACTCAGTCAGGAAGTTGAATGAGTTCTTGGAATGCATCAATAACACTACTCCATTTTTGAAATTCACTCATACCTTTGAACACGACCAAAAAGCCTACTTAGATGTTATGGTTAGTAATGATTATGGTAGGGAGTGTTTTTGTTCTAACATCTATTGTAAAAAGACCTTTTCAAATTCCTATCTCCACTACAACAGTTGGCACCCTCCTTTTCAAAAAAGAGCAGTAGTGAAAGGGCAATTTGTACGACTGGCTCGTATGGTGTCAGACGACACCACATTTGGGCAGGAGATAGACAAGCCTCTTGACATGTTCAACAAAAGGGGTTACCCTTTGGAACTATTGGTGTCTGTCAAGGATGAAGTCCTTGGTAAAAGGAACAAAAGTTTTTACCAACCTTTACTCCCTATCCAAAAAGGCCCACATATTGACTCAGTTATGGATCAAAATGACAACAATGGTATTCAAACAATTCAGGTGCCTTACGAACGTTCTATGGTCATTATCTTTTCAGTGAATAGTTGGGAAATTGTTGAAGTGGTTAATAAATTCTGGCCAATTGACACCTCTATTAAAGACGGTGTTGAATTATTTAGTACTAAACCAAAAATTGTTTTTAGGAAAGGTATGTGTTTCAAGAGTTTATTGGAGATGAAAAGGGACAATATAGGTTCAAATAGACCAAAGGGTGTGTTTAAGTGCAACCATTGCAACTATTGCCAATATATCCAGTGCTGTGATTAATTTTTTATTAGGCATAAGAAAATAGAAGTGAAAAGGCATTTCAATTGCATATCCAGGCGAGTTATGTACGGGGCCCTTTGCCAAAAATGTAAGGCTTTTTACATTGGGAAGACCTGTCGGATGTTAAAAGAGAGAATTTATGAGCATTTAAATGACAGTAGAAGATAAAGGTCTACTAATGCTCTTTACAGATATATCTCTTCTTGTGAGGGGCAGTTTTTCAAGTTTGTGGTGATTGACCACATGGACAGTGATCCAAGAGGTTTCTGCACTGAGGATCATTTAAATAAAAAGGGACACAAATGGATTTTTAGATGTGATGCCTTATCTCCCCCAGGCCTTAATGAAAGTAGCTCCATCACCCCCATTCTCAAGTTAAACAGTCTTGAGGGGTGATTATCACAGATACAGTGTGGTTTAAATGTTCTGGAGTTTACACATAATTTGTTTTTATTTATATTCCTGAGTTTAACATATATTTGTATATGTATAATGCTGTTATTCATTAGTGAATTCTATTGGTATTGTATGCATGTATTATCACGCTTGCATCTTGGATTTTAACATAGTTTCTCACGCAATTTTTTGAAAGTTGACACTGGTGTTCCATTGTTCGGTTTGATCACATGTGTTAATTTTGTGAGTATTTAAGTGAAATAGTGGAGGTACTAACAGTTCTGAAGAAGTCTTTACCCAGACGAAAGTGCTAAACTGCAATCACTTGCTATTTTTGCTGCTTGTTTATTTTAATAAATCGGTTGATGGTATTTCTCGGCTGTTGGTACTAGTTATTTTGGGTACTTGGATTTCCACTCAAGTTTTTCATTTGTCAAATCACTATCACTCTACTCGGTATCATACAGATTGCTCAGTGGTGATCTGTGTCTCGCCTACAAGGGAATATCAGAGCCTGCCCTACTAGAGATGCTCCATATCTGTAAGTCTAACTCTTTGTGCATTACTCACTCGATAGGCTTAAATCTAATATATGACATTAACAAAACCTACTGGCGAGACAGGTTTGTCTCACAGAAGCTGCCCTGTCTCTTGGAATAGACTTCCCATACATGTCAAACAGAATACCTTGCCGACCCTCTTCAAGCACAACCTTGATGAGTGGATGGGAAACCACAAATTTGTCCCAGGGGTTACACCTTTGTCCCTCATTGACAGGGGTGACAGGTGCTGACTGAGGGTTCTTTTCTGGTGATAAACTCTTGGCTAGGCTTGTAAGGGGCACAGGACCATTAGCCTAGTAACCTCCTATGATCCTATGATTCTATGTGATGCATACATGGACATTTGCTAGGCTGATGCATAGCCAGTATGATGAGATGTGTATCCTACATGCAGTAGGATCTCCTGGGCAGTGACAATGCCCACAGCATGATACTGGGCCAACAACTCTACATGTCAGTCACCATGTGACAGTGGTCATTATGTACAGTCAGTTTGTGCTGGGCAAATGCTTGCAAATATGGAATGCATGAATCCCCTGAACATATTGTGTGCATATGAGTTATCATGCCTGCATACATACACAAGTTGTCCAAACAATATTTAAAACAAAAATGTGTGGTAACAGCTCCCTCCTATTCACAACAATGTGTAAACCAAAAACCCAAATGACCACTCCACACCATAAGTAAGTTGTGTGAGGCTGTATGCAATGTCACATATAGGTGTTGCAATTACCTCTACACAATTATAGCAGTGGGTAATACAATGTTGTTATGATATACAGAACGTATCTATGTGTCACAACTCATACTGACCCCTGCATCTGGATAGAAGCTACATCCTCTTCTAATACAGGAACTTGTTCGCCTCGATCTGCTCCAGAGTAAAAAAAAAAACAGTAACAAGAATTACAAGCATCATAAATTAAGTGCAAGACCTCTTTAAAAATATGGAAAACAACAGAGCAATGACCAGTGTGGCATATTTTCTGTACATTTCACAGGTGGATTTAGAGGGTGTGCTAGGGGTGCTATAGCTCCCTCATCCGTGCTTATGTTAAGATGTGATCAGCCAACAAATCAAAAATAGTTTTGAACCTGAGTTTTCCATATTATCGTTTCAGCTGTAAACTGCTGTTGCAGGCAAGATCTGTTGTCATTGTTAATGTTTTTCATTGTCAAAGCAGTCCATTTAGAGGTGAGAAATGTTGCTATTACAGCAATTATATATATATATATATATATATATATATATATATATATATATATATATATATATACACACACACACACACACACACACACACACACACACACACACACACACACACACACATTTACCAGGGTTGTTCTCTGATCTCAAGGAACCATTTGCAGACACAGCACATAACAAATGCATAAGAAATGAACAAAACATATTTACAGATACAAGGATATGCTAAAAAACATATTCATATTTACAGATGCAAGAATATGCTACAACAGTTAGTTCAAGAAGTAGTTTACAATGTAAAAACATGAATGGAAAATGGCATTATTCTTGGCAGAGCTTTATGTAAAAGATGTAGCCATAATGACTGAGATGGCTTATGCTACAGGGATAGCAACATATCATTAAATAGAGAAGTATGAAGACATTAGAAGAGGCAGGTGAGAATAGTTGCAGAAAAGGATACTGTTCGGAGAAGAAGAAAAATGGAGAGAGAAGCATGCAGAGGAAAGAGGAGTAGAAAGGAGAGGAGGTGAGAGATGCAAAGAGAAAAGGAAGGTAGGATGAATGAAAGTCAGTAAGAGAGGGGAGAACAAGGTGAGATAAGGAAGGATGAAATAGGAATAAAGGGGTGTGAGAGAGCAGCAAGATTCAGGTAACATGACAGGTGTGAGTGCAGCTGCACTTTGTTTGGGTGAAGAGGTGTTCCTTGAGTTGTTGCCTAAAGTCCAAGTACTTTTGGATGTTTCTGACTGAAGGGGAATGGAGTCCCATAATTTAGGTGCCAGAATTTAGAATGCATGGTCAGTCCAATGAGAGTTAGGGTGGGTTAAGATTTTGAGATACCACTGAGATTATATGCGAGTGGTTTGGTGAAAATTTTATGAGTGAGAGAGTAAGATATCTCAGGAGAAAAGGCTTTGTGAATTAGGGATCCAAGTAGGAGGTTGGCTCTCAAATGTACTTGGAGCCATTTAGATTTGGTGAGAGTTAGGCAGTGGTGTTCACTAATAGGGAAGTTTCTAATAAACTGGCAGATTTTATTGGAGATGGCTTGCAAGGTGGTGGCATTTTTCTTTGATTCTGCAGCTATTATTGGTAGTCCAGATTCAAATTGAAATAAGGGTATTTCTTTGCCTGTGGCAGTTTTTTGCTAGGTTGGATAGAAGAGATGTTAACTTAGTGTGTTTATCTAATGTGTAATTGAAAGCTAAGGGACTGGTCTAGCTAAATGTCAAGTTATTTGAAGGATGTGATAGTTTCTATGGTGGTATTGCTAACATCCGTAATATTAAGGAAGCTGGATGCTTTGGCTATTTTATGACTGGTTTCAAATAACATTGTATCTGTTTTTGAGGGATTGAATATAAGTTTCTGGCCTATTAGCCATTGGTTGAGGATTTGGAGGTCAGCCTGGAGCTTTGTTTGAATAACAGAGTGGGATTTGTTTCAACTGTAGATGACCATGTCATCTGCATAAAGAGTTAGAGGTATCTGAGGGTGATCAGATTGGAGAGTTTGTTGATAAATATGGAAAATAGGAGAGGGGCTAAAGTGGAACCCTGTGGGACTCTTTTCATAACAGGAGCTGTTTCAGAGGTGGTGGTGCCTGCTTTCACCTTGAAGGATCTATGAATGAGGAAATCTACAAATCAAGGTTTTGCATTGTCACTAATGCCTATTTCAGTTAATTTCTCAAATAGCAAGTTATGGCTAATTAGATAAAAGGCTTTTATAAGGTCAATAAAGACAAATCCTGTCAGGTTGCCTTTGTCCATATTAGATAAGATATCATCAGTGAGGAAGTAGAGAGTTGCTATGGTGCTACATCCAGACCAGAATCCATGTTGCTTTTTGGATAGAAGATGGTATTGATGTAAATAAGCCATAATTTGGTTGTAGATAATGTTTCCTAGCACGTTCCCTTAAGTGGAAAGTATTGCGCTAGGATAGTATTGCGAAGCAGTAGTTGGCTTGGATAATTTTGGAATAGGAGTGACTATAGCTTTTTTTCAATATCTGATGCATAATCTTATTAGTTAAGCAGAAATGGGAGGGTGAGAGATGAAGTCCTTACAAGGGTGGGGGGAAACAAGAGCTAGGTTATCTGAGCCTGGGGAAATATCTATTCATATTTGGTCCATTTGTGTTTCTGTCTCTTTGGTTCTAATCTTTTGAAGTGGAATAGTGGAATGTAAAGGGGTGGTAGGTTTGTATTGCTGTTGATGTGTGGCAGGTTGCTGAACTCGTTGAGGAAGTCAGCTCATGAGAATTTGTTTGTGTTAGTGTTAGAGCGGTTCAGAGGAGTAGAGCTGTGTTGAATTTTTCAACTAGTCAACAAGCTGATTTTTCTTCAGAATCTTTTGGGTTTAGCTAAAAATTAGATTTAAGTGTTTTAGTAGTGGTTATTTTTCTGTCTGTGGATGGACTGATTGGCTGGAGTAACTTAATTAATTAATTAATTAATTAATTAATTAATTAACTAGCAGATAGCCAATTGAGGTTTTATACTTTTCATCTCAGAAGGGAATTCTGAAAAGCAGTCTGCACCTCCCATTTGTAACTGTAAAACATGACAATCTTCCAGAGTTATTTTTGTTTCATCTAGCAAAATTAGTATATTGCAACTCTCAAATAGCACTATACAATTGGCCGAAGGAGAAGAGGATGGGGAAGGCATGCCCAACATGCAGGTGGTTGATGTGACAGAGCAAGATACAGAGGACAGGAAGAAATGGAAACAGGTGATCCTCTGTGGCGACCCCTTATGGGGACAGCTGAAAGAAGAAGAAGAAGATAAACCAAATAACTGGACCAAAAAAAAAATAAATAAATAAAAGTTGCATGTTAAATAAATAGTATGTTGATGCTATTACTTTCTTATACCTCTGATGATGAGATAGTTACTGGTATACACATATCTACTTAATATTAGAATTCAGTAAATACATAAATTATGTAATATTAGTGAACTGATATTTTGTAAGTTGGTGGCATCACTCCTTGTTGATATAAGCAATCTTTTTTTTTTAATTTTTGTTTTTAACATGAAAATATATTTTAAGAAAATAAATGTGCATTTATATATAAAATGGTGGGTCATCTAACATGTGTGACTCTGACTCATTTGTGTCTCTTCCAATTTAAAGCTGCAGTAAAATAGTAGTCTGATCATTTTGTATAAGGTCAATGTGCCCCTCCAACCTGCATGAACCCTAACCTCAAAACTGGGACACATGAGGTCATGCATTATGCTTATACTCACTGCGGACAGCATGGTGGCAGAACTGGGCTCTGTATTTGGTTTTCACTAAATTGTTCATTGCGGATAAGGCCACTGATCTACATTTACTAAAACCACAAAGACTCGTTTTCATTAGCTGAAATTCCCTGTGTTATGCTGATGATTGTTACTCTGGTTTCCAGTCAACAAAGTTATTCTGTTTGGAATTTCTGTGGTTTATACTAACAGATCAAAAGCAGAGTGAGTATAGGTCTGTAAGAGATTAAAACAAATTTTAAAAACAGAATACTAAGTTAAGATAACTGGCAGGAGAAATTAAAGTTTTGTTGAAAGAGTAATCTAGTCTACAATGTCAGATTCTATGAATTCCTTTGTTTTTGTACCTAGTGCCAATTTTAGAATTTTACACAATTTTTTTATGGAAAATGGAAAAATGGTGGCTTTGAGTATGAATTCACAAAAACAAAGCAATGTCTGAAATGACAGCCCAAATTTATTTTGTAATAGGTTTCCTGACAGACAATAGATTAAGATTAAGTGTGCACTGGCAATGATGTTCTTGTTTTCACAAATTTCCTTTCTGTCTGCGTTAGTGCACCTGTGGAGATTGGATATATAAGTTCAGGGTTTCGGGGAGGGGGCAGTTTGTCTTCCACAAAGGCATTGACAGGGATACTGTCGTTCATCATATGTGGATTAGGAAGACAATGAGGCTTGGGTGATCGTTTAAGTAGTTTATTGTATACAGACACATCAGGATGGATGGCAGGAACATTAAACTTAAATGAACTATCTAACTAACTGACTGACTACATAATTGCATTCTCACACTCTGGCTGCTCACTCAAAACTGCACTCTTGCTTGCACGTGCTCAGTACTTATATGCACGTGCTAGCTCACTGGAAAGTTTCTTTAAGGTATATCACATACTCTGAGCTATATCCCCCCTCTTTACTGAGCTGTCTCATATAAACAATGATATTTTAATAGGCATGCAATTTTACAGACACTAATAATGAAGAACAATAGTCATGTCCAGGTTGCCATGTACTTGGAACTAAGTTTTGAGATGCGACCTGATCTCGTAACATAATAGTTAGGACTGGGTTTAGCAGCAGGGACAGTCACTGGGGAATGTTCTGCTTGTGGAATTTCAGGGATATTCTCAGGAATGGGGTTTGCTGAAGGAATGTTCTCTGGAACAGGAACATTGGACAAGTCAGTCTGAGAACTAGAGTCTTTGTCACAGGCAAGATGCTGTAACACTGGTTCTGATACTAGTAACAAATGCTTCTGATTTCACCTGAATTCCACTCCTTGTGATCCCACAATATGTGATCTCGGCTCTTGACACAAACTTTTCACAAATCTGATGTGATCAAAACCTTTTGACGTCTGCATCCTCACTAGCTCCCTTTTTTACAATGAACTGAGCAGTTTGCTGGTTTTATCATAGTAAGACTTCTGGGACAAATGCTTTTTCAATAATTGGGCTTTCACGGCTTTGTTGTTCTTAGCACATAGGACCAAAAAATCGCTGCTGATTGGTAGTGTGGCTATGGTTTGTCTCCACATAAGTCTCTAGGCAGGTGAACCAAGATGTTTATCACAAGGAATGTTTCTGAGATTTAACAAGTTTAGAAAAACATTGGTATTGTCATGTCTGGATTTCTTTAACAGATGTTTTGCACTTTGAACTGCACGATCAGCCAAGCCATTTGACTTAGGGTATTCAGGACTTCTTGTAATATGAACAAAGTCCCACTCTTCTGCAAATTCCTTGAACTGCTGACTTGTAAACTGTGTACCATTGTCAGAAATAACTCTGTGCAGACTACCATGGGCAGAAAAATGTTACTTCAACTTAGTAATGGCAGTACTGGAAGTTAGGTTGGGAAGTAGGTCAATCTCAAACCAATTTGAGTAAGAGTCTACTAACACCAAGTAATGCTGACCATTCCACTCAAAGATATCTGTGGCTACTATCGACCAAGGTAGCTCAGAAATCTAGCTTAATTAAAGTGGTTCTTTATGTTGCTGCAGCTTTGGACTATTACATACTGGAAATGATGAAAGTACTTTCTCAATATCTCTTGACATAGAAGGCCAAAATACTAGACTTCTCGCCTTTCGTTTGGTAGAATCAGTTCCTCGGTGGCCACGATGCAAGATCTTAATATAGTCTTCTTGCAAGGACTTTGGAATAATCACTTTAAGACGTCTTATGATGATACTGTTGTCTGACAAAATCTCATTTCTGTATGGAAAATATGTTTGCATGTCTACTATCCTTGACTGATAAAGAGGTTTAGATTCTGGAGAACTGGATCTGAAGCTGTGTGAGCCCTGAGCTCATCAAAACATGTGGAAAAAAAATTCTCACTTCCATGACCTCAAAATCAAGTTGCTCGTTGTTATGCTATTCTTTGTTTTTGTCTGGGCAATCTGGGTAAAGCAAGATAAAAGTTTGTCTTTTGTGTAAACAAGAGTGAAATTGTACTTTTGCAATCTGAGCATCATATTTTGCAGTCTAGCTGGAGCTGTATGCATAGGCTTTCTCAAAGGAGTAAAAAGAGGTTGATGGTCAGTTTCAATCTGGATAGATCGACCATAAATGTAATCATGGAACTTCGAATATGCAAACACAATTGCCAAAAGCTCTTCCTCAATTTGGGCATATTGCATCTCAGTCTGGGTAAGAGTTCTTGACGTATAAACTACTGGTCTACCCTCTTGAAGAATGACTCCACTTAGACCAAATTTAGAACCATCACAGGAAAGAGTATCTGGTTTGTGAACATCACAGTAGCTTAGAGTTGGTGGGTTGGCAATTTTCTGTTTCAGGACATCAAATACTCTTTGGTGCTGTTCTGACCATGACCAAATTACATATTTGCATGCCAGCTCTCTTAGTGGTGCTGTAAATTGGCTTAAATCTGGAATGAACTTGCCTAGATAGTTGACCATATCAAGAAAACATTGTAGGGCTTGGACATTGTCTTGGACTGGCATCTCTAGAATCACTGTTTGCTTGGAAGGATCTGGTCATATGCCTGAACTGGTAAGCAAGTGACCAACATAAGTAACTTCTCGTACCCTGAATTTGCACTTCTGAGGATTCAGCTTAAGATTCACTTGACGTGCTCTTTCCAGAACTTTCTTGAGGTTTCTGTCATGTTCGACTTCACCATTGCTTCCTACTAAAATATCATCTACTATAACAGCGCAGGGATAGCGAGAAAATTTTATCTCCATTGCATGCTGAAAGACTTCACTGACAGAATTTATTCAAAATGGCATTCTCAGACATCTGTATCTTACAAATACGACCGAATGTGGTTAACAATGAAGGTTTTTGGTCAAGCAAAATTTACCAAAAGGAACTCTTTGCATCTCACAAAGAGAATCCATGGCCTCCAACACCTGTCCTATGTGGACAGGCTCAAAACACTATCACTGTACTCAGTATCGTTCAGATTGCTCAGAGGTGATCTGTGTCTTGCCTACAAGGCAATAACGGACCCTCCCAGACTAGAGATGCTCATATCCATAAGTCTAACTCCTCATGCATTACCCATTCAGAAGGCCTAAATCTAATATGTGATATCAACAAAACCTGCTGGGGAGACATGTTTGTCTCCCAGAGGCTGCCCTGTCTCTGGAATACATTTTCCATACATATCAAACAGAATACCTCGCTGACTCTTTTCAAGCGCAACCTTGATGAGTGGATGGGAAACCACAAATTTGCCCCAAGGGTTCCACCTGTGTCCTTCATTGACAGGGATGACGGGTGCTGGCTGAAGTTTCTTTTTGGGGGGATAAAATCTTGGCTAGGCTTGTAAGACCCCCAGGGGCATTAGCCTAGTAACCTCCTATGATCCTATGATCCTAATACAGAAAAAAACAGCAGTGTTTGGCATGAGGGCAGCAACCTCTTAAACTGTGAAATTGGATAATGAGGCCTTTTTAATGCTTTGTTCAGATCTCTTGGATCAATACAAATTCTAATATCATCTGAGCTTTTCTTATGAGCTACTACCATGGAGGATACCCATTCAGTTGGTTCTTCTACTAGACAAATTACTCCTAGCTGCACCATTCTGTCTAGCTCAGCTTTGACTCTGTTCTGCATAACTACTAGAACTTTACATGTTGGTCTGATAACCAGTCTGACCTCTGGGTCTAACTTCATAGAGTACACAACTGGTAGTTTGCCTAGTTTGTCTGCAAAAATATGAGCATACTCAGAAAAAATAATTTGGGTGAATTTGAGCTGTTGTCATTCAGGCTTACATGGCGAATTTCTTTATTAAATGAAAGCAGTCCCATTTTCAAACTGTCTTTGAGGCCTAATAATGACTGCATGTGTCTCTTGACTATGAAAAATTGCAAGTCATAGCTGCTCCCAGCAGAGTAACATGAAAGCACTACTGAGCCTTTGGTTTGAATCTATTTTCCACCATAAGCAACAATCTTCGCACACTTTGTCAAATCAAGTTGTTCTTCAGCTTTTACTTTAACAAACATTTCTGCTGACATAACATTACAGTTTGAGCCAGTATCTACTTTGAGCTCTACAGGACTCCCATTAATCCAAACAGTACAAAAGATCTCATTCTTTGCCCACAAATCTACTGCATTTACTGTTTCACCAAGCATAGACACACCATCAACATAAAAAGTAGGGTCACAGCTTTCTAATTGATCAACTTGCCTCTTGGAATGCCCTCTTGTAATAAAACAATGTGCCTCATTTGATTTACAGAATCTTTTGAAATGATTCCACTTATTGCAAGAATGATACTGCTGACCAAAAGCTAAGCACATTTCTCTTTTGGGCTCATGGGTTCCATGAACACCAAAAAGTCACAAGAAAAAAACAAACAAAAAAAAAAACAATGCACTACAAGAAGAGTCCAACAGTACTTAAAGAATGAGGTTTAGTGCTTTTATCTGTGTTATTTTGAAATTCATATGGTGTTACATGTATTGGTAGCATACCTAAGTACGACTGTAAATTCTTTTTTATTAGGCCTGTTCCTCCTACAACTGTTGGAACTGCCTCGGTATATCTCTTCCAAATTGCTCTCATTTCTGCTTGCAAATCCAGATATTTTATGACTTTGTGTCTCTATATATGTAATATAATGCAGTCACTAGGTGTAGCAATTTCAATGATCAATGCAACTTTTGTCTGTTTTTCTCACATCTATTTTTTGAACTGTTGGTAATGGGTGAATCTCAGGTGATATTAACTTTATCATTGTCTATAATGCTTTGCGATTCATGTTTCCATTGCTTCTCATCCACTTCTGTATTGTAGCATTTGCAGATTCTCACTGCAGCAGTCTTGCCACATTATTGTACCTTTCAGTCTCTCAAACATGAGTGTATCACACACCCAGAAACAAAATGTGTAGCTGCTTCTAGTTCTGTTTTACAGAACCTGTATATGTCTGTTTCTCCCACATGTTCAGTCAGCTTTGAAAACCAATATATACATAGTCTACTATCCTGAGTTGCTATCATTAGGCTTCATCTTTTGGCTTCAGTTCGCCTTTCCTTAACCATTCTTGTGTCAAATCTTGATCAGCATGGGACTACTCTAGGACATCTCTCTACTTGCTACTATATTTATGGATTTTCCCATGTTATTTAATTCTCATCTGATTCTTTTCTTTATATTCTTTCTTTTGTTTTTTTGGCACCTTCAGTTGCTGTCTGATTTTTGTCCAATTCTAGTTTAATTTCCATTCCCACGTCATACGTCATAAACTAAGCAAGGATATCATCTTAGACTACTTTTCCTCATGTTTTAAAATGTTCACTGTGTTTGGATCTAGTGAGGTCAGTGAATATGTATGAAGTCCCATGATTGCAGATCTATATACATGAAATCAATTTTGGGGAGGCCCACACCTCTTTCAGAGCAAGGGATATATAATCTTGTTATACACTGATTTTTATACATTTGATAAGCATGAATCATTTTTTACTGTTTTCTTGTCCAGCTAATCCAATATATTTTGTGTAAGTTAGAACAAGAAGAGAAAATTAGTTTATAGCTTAGACTTATTTGCAGAAGTCAAGGCAGCTTTCAGCATTCATTTTAATCTTCTGAAGTATTCTTTACTGAGCTTTATTCTCGTTTGTTCAAGTTTTATTGCAGATCCTTCTATTCCCAAATATTTATATCACATTCCTGTCTCAAATTAATACTTTCTTGGTGTTGTAAACTTTCTGTTTTTAAATGTTGCTTTTGCACACTTATCAAGATCAGATGACATTCTTATATCATCTGAGAGAGTTTTAACCATTTCTAATTGTGCTTTCAACTCCATATCTAATGAAGTATACAATTTTAAGTTGCCAACAAAAACTAGACAAGATGTCTTTAAACAAGGTTTGTTTCTGGAAGTCAAACTATAACCATAGTCTAATCTGTTTAGTAAATAGCTTAATGGGTTACAGGCAAGATAAAAGAGCAGTGATGACAGAGAATCACCCTGGAATATCCCCTTCTGATTTTTTATCCCCGGTATAATAATCTGCCCTTTGTCATGGCTAAACTGCTGAGTGGTTTGCCACTTTTCATGGTCAGCGTAATGTAGTTTATAAATGTAGGATGTATCTTATACATCTGTAAGCATTCCTTTATCCATGAATCTGGAATGCTGTCCAATGCTTTTTTGTGATCTATCCATGCCATACTTAGATTCCTCCCTTTTTACAATTCTCTATTACAGTTTTATTTAACAACAAATTATATTTTGTATTTAAGGACAAGGGTGTTGTTTAGAAATGTTCCATTAGAAGGCAAGAAGCCGAGGTACCAGAACGTTTTGTATGAATAAAAAGACTTGTCCTTGGAGTGATGTTCCTGTTCCTTTTTCTGATGGTGGCAATTTATGTTTATTGAAATTATATTTTCTTCCATATGACTCATTTGTTACTCTTTTGCTCTACTGCCATAATTGTTTTTTTTTTTCTAATGAGTATAAACTCTGTATGCATCAACTCTAGTAGATAGTTTGTATATTGCCAGGAGACCAATCATTGGTCTGAAGTTTTTAGGATGGCTTTCAGGTTTAGTCTTATGGAGGAGTATACTTTTTTTCCTACTGCTAACTAGTTTAGAGTCTGTTTGGGATGCTCATATAAGTAATCCTATTCAGGGCTAAATCTTTGTATAATGATTTTATTGCTTTTCATAGAAGTTAGGTACTACGTCTGGCCCTGGGGTTTTCCATTTAGGAGAGTTCCTTAATTTTGTCTCAGTTTCTCTGGCTGTTACTTGATCTCATTTTATATGCACTATATTAGAGCTCCTTATTGTTTCTTTTAATTCTTCTCTCCATTCAATCTTTGTTATATTTAACAAGTTTTACATAAATACTTCTCCTAAATGTGCCTAACTCTTCTTTTTCAGTTGTGTTTCTATTCCTTTTGCTTTATTTCACAGTGCTCTATAAAGTATATTTGGATTACCAATAAAATGCTTATTTTGTACTTTTCCTTTATATTTATCTGCATAACTTCTAAGTTTTTCTGCCTGAGCTGATATTTTTGCTTTACTATTAGTAAAAAGTCTATGGTAAATGAAATGTTGATCTATTTTAATGCTGTGCAGTGCTTTTATTGCGTCTATCTTTCTGTATTTGTTGATTATCTGCTCCATTTCTATATTCTTCTAACAGTGATTCTGTTTGCTTTAATTTCTTTATAGTTTTCTCTATTTGTTGATTCCATGGTGGCATTTTAATTGCCCCCTTCCATTCTGTTATTAATCTATCTTTTTGTGGTAATACTTTATCCATTATTAGTTTAGCTGCATAGTAATATATTCTAATTGTTTCTGTTATATCACATGAATTTCTTTTAATAGTCCTGATTACTGAGTTCATCTGTTTTGTCAATCTTCTTTCATTTTGGGTTTTAATTACTTTGTATAATCTATTTCTTTGAACTGACTTAATATGTCTATCCATCTCTATTAATTGAAGCAGGTCTTCTCTTAAATAGTTTTCTTCTGGACTTATAGTATCTTCTTTGCTCTCTGTTTTCTGTGAGTAATCTACAGAAAGTGCCAGAAAATCTTCCTGTGCCATATCCGCTTCAGATGCACTTTGCTTTCCTGATCCTTCTTAAGGGAACCATTTTGCCCATCACTCTGCCATATTACCTGCACTGGAGTTCCCACTGTTTCTGCTCCTTCCCCTGCTGTGTGCCTTCAAATGGATTTTCGTACCAGTCTCCTACAGAAGGTTTCAGAGCATCATCATGTTGCAAATCTTCCCAAGATGCCTCCTGCTCCACCTATTGCTCCTTAATCTGGGGACCCACAATTCCATCATGCTGCAACATTGCATGTGTTGGATTCTCCACACTAAATCCTTCACTTCTCAGATTATTCATATATTCAATTTCTATTTGTTTAATTTCTACTTTACTAATCCTCATGTCTACATTCACCCTTTGTTTTCTTATTTTTTTATTGTGAAATGTTCTATATATGGATGCCTTTACTTATATTTATCTTCAGATATCTTTGAACCTGCTTTTTTGTATTGATTAATTTAGCTTTCCTTTGCATAAATATTGCACCATACCAGATCTCTTTTTCTTTCCCATGCTATGCCCATGCTTCATTTTTATACCTTTCAAAAAGCTCTGGATTTTGATCTTTCCAATTTTACTCATTCCCTGTCACTTCTTTTCTGGGCAACCCAAAGTTCCTTCGTCTATGTAATGTTTTTCACAAACTTGCTATATTAGTGAAAACAAATTTGGCTTTGAAGTCTTTAACAGTTTTTCTTGTGAAAGTATTGTCTTTCCTTTAATTTCTCTATTAATCTTTCTAAATACCTTCTATCAGGAAATTCTAGGCTTCTTGTATAATACTAACAATACATACGTTCTTATCCTTAATAGTCCACTTAGTTATATTTATGGTTCTTTTTCAGCCTGTCAGTTTTGGTGTTTTTTTTATGGAATACTCATTCCCCCTTAGCGTGACCTAACCCTGTTGTAGGAATGTTTCCACATCCTGAGGATTCTATGCTGTCCATTTTTACTGTTTCATGGAGGGCATGGTACGTTAGGCACACACAGATGATGTGGCAACTCCCTGGCTGCAAGAGCAGCCTATTGCATTTACATTTCTACTAAAGCAGTGATCTTCCTGTACATGTTCTGTTGTCTCTCTTCTATAATTTCAGAATTTTACTATGGTCAGCAACTGTGATGGTGATGTCATTTTGCATAAAATGTCTACATTTCTGAATCAGACTGCCATACTGTCTACTTTCATTTGCATTTCCCATTATCCTCATTAATGTTGATAATTTCCATGACATTATGTGGTAATTTGCATAGTATACTTGCCACTTTAATTCATGGCCTTACACGGCCTTGTTACCTGTATATCTGAATTGACCCCTTCCTGTGCATTGTAGTTCATCACGTAAATTTGGCTACTGTAGCATGAAAACATTTCTAAATCTCAGGAACATTGTGCTATGGTCTGAAAAAAAAACACCCCATATGCCAAAAATACCCCTATGCATAGTACTTCTCCAATATGAATATTGATCTATTTCATCTAAATTAACTTCACAATGCTTTCCTCCTGGATTTCTGCGTAAAAAATACACCTTCAACCTCCTCCTCAATGTCACTTCTGTCACCTTTGCTTCTCCCCCTATTTATTACTTCTACATATATGTCCCTTCCAAACATATCTTTCTTGACAGCACTAATCTGCAAATTTCTCTTTATCTAATTTTTTTCATTTGCATTCTTTGTGGCAACAACTTTTTATAAATATTGTTTATAGAATCCCATTGTGCATATAATACTGTCATGAAATGCAATATTCTGTAAAACCTGATTAATTCACTGAGTGTACTCACACATTTGAAATGTTATGCTGTAATTTACAGTATATATATGTAAAAATTAACAATTTACAATTTCTTGTCCCCTGGCTGATCTTAAAAATGGTCCATTTGGATCAGTATTCTACTCTAGTTAATAAATATATAAATACAAGTATATATGCATGTAAATAAGAAAAATCGAAAATATTTTTTATTTTGATCTCTGGTTTTGCAATCCTGCATTTTTAGATATTCATCTTAAATATGGCATGTTAATATTCTCTAAAGATATTTTTTTTGAAAAAAAAGCAGACAGTGGGGGGAGAGATGGCTAATGTAATGATATAATGATATGGTGATGTAGAGGATATTTGTGACACACATTTAAGTTTCTATTAAAAGAGTAAGAGCTGGAGCTGGAGGCTCGTGGTTGAGCTGGACAGAGAGTTGTATCATCTGCTAATGTACCTTGGGAGAGGGGTGAATAAGTGTAACATTAAGGATTCAGAATGTGTTTAGTGCAGACGATCAAAGGGAAAGGCAAGTAAATCAAGAGACTGTTTGCACCTTGCTGAATACCACCCTTATGGTGCACTTCTCATTTCCAGGAGGACAAAACATGTGGGTACCCATCCAGTCTTCAAGACTGCGGCTTGAAGGAAGAGAGGATATCCTGCTGTTTTATATGCAAGGGCAATTTGTTCTAGAGATAGGGTAACCATTGCATAATTAATCTGCCCCTTCCATATATTTTACTTATGTGTTAGTGGAGGTTGAAATATCTGCTAAAAAAGTGTTTGTGGGGCTTTTTGGCTTATGGAGGTACAAAACAATCAGCAGGGTAGGATCTTTGATTGCATGAAATGCAAGATGTAGATCTCCACATACCAGCCTATTAAAGACAGTTTGTAGGAAAAGGACTTCAAACTGCTTTGGTAGCTGAGGGTCTTCAGGCCAATAATCTTCTTTGCTAGAAAAATTATGGGATTTTCTGACTGCATGATATTTTTGGCTAAGTAATTTCTGAAGGGTACATTTTATTCAATAATTGGTCTAAATCGGGCAGGGTACAGAGAAATGATAACATCTTTTGACATGGATAAGACACATTTAGAAATCAGTTTGGGTAGACTGAAGGATTTCCTAACTACTGTCACTACACGGTGGTTGAAGAAGAGGGAATTGTCATCCCAGATGCCAAGATCCCTAACAAATGTGTACATTCAAAATGAAACACTGGCAATACAATGAGTTGCAATTGAGGAGCATTTACCAAATGTGACAATACCACACTTTTTGCATTTAGTTTAAGAATTTTCTCTGTGTATCACTAATTTCCATGGATTATCTCTTACTGTAGTGATTTTGTATTTGGAGAAGTCAGATGATAACATGGTTTAACGCCATATGGTCAAGAATGGTTTGTGCGATTGTGCATGATATCAGCCAATATAACCAAATTACAAAACATGTTTGCAGCAATATGTTGAAAATCAATACATGGAATCCTGACTTCGAACATTTGTTATTTATTTGAATGGCACAGTGCATTCACACTTTTTGCATTCAAGAATATGTGGTTTGGCATTGTGATATTTTGTTTGCCATTGTACTTTTGGCCATTTAGACATCGGACAAAGCGATCACAACCTTATGAAAGTAAACCGATAACACACAGCTTACAGACATTGGCAAATCTGATTAGCCATAAGTATGGGTTTATATTGTGGATGTCAGAAAAATATAGGCCAGAAAAGGAAGGGTCCCAGTACTGAGCTCAGAGAAATTCCAGTGGTTACTTTCTTGCTTTCTGAAGTGACACTTGCCAGATTAATTATATGGCTTCTATCCTTCATCCAGTTTGCAATCTGTTTTACCATGTAAGGGCTAATCTTTAGCTCTTATAGCTTATTTATAATTCCAGCATTGGTTATATGTCAAAGGCCTTAGCTAGGTCCAGATATGTAATACGTACTGAATGGCCACTGTCCACTGTATTTGCAACCCTTTAAAAAAGAAATGCAATAAAGTAGACATGACTTATGCTATACAAAATCAAACTGTTTGAGGTCCACTTGTAGATTTTTAATACCTCCGTTTGGGAAGTCAGATATGCTATATTTGATGGCTTTACAAATTAAGATGCTTAGGCTGATAGGCATATAATTTCTGAGGCGTGTGGCAGAATCCCTATTGCGCAGGGAAGTTACAGCAACTATTTTCTAGATCTTTGAGACATAACTTGTGTCTAGTTTTAAAATGAGCAAGTGCAGGAGAGATGCTGCTACCACATGTTTGACATTATTAATTGTTAAGTCTTGGTTACTATTAATTAGATAAGACATGTAAGTAGTGTCTAGACCCATAGAAGGGGTGTTTTCTGTTTTAGAGCTCATAGCCAGGACCTGTTACATGATGATCTTTGGGAAGTGCATGTGACTTAGGGACATCTGTGATTTCAGTGATTGTTTATGGTACAAAGCCAACACTAACTCTGTCTGCCAGTATGCTAACTACATATTTAGGGTCAGGGTAGGTATTGCCATTTTGGAATAGTTCAGAAAATTGTTGGTTGTTATTTCTCATTTTAGTAGTGGAACTGAAAATGAATCTATAATTATTGTTTGCCTCTGATACTACTTCCACTTAACTTTGTTCTTCTGATGGTCATTTACAATGATTTGTTCTTCCTGGTGGTCATTTACAGTGATTTGTTGTCATTTTTGACGTAGTGTTTCATATGGGTAGTTCTAGATTTGTTGTAGCACTTTAGAAGTTTTTTTTTCTTTATGGTTTATTTATACTGGTGGACCACCAAGGTGGTTTATTTTCAAAATTTTCATTATATTTGTTCCCAGTGGAACCTAAATGCTTTCTTAGGTGGGATTAAGGTGTTGAGGCACCTTCACCCCAAGGGTCCTGGGTGGGAGTCTCTCATTTTTCATTTGCCTACCACCTGACCCAGAGCAAGTCACTTAACCAGCAAGCGTTTCATTTATCTCCCCTGATATATATGTACTTGTACCAGCTATTGGGTATTTATCTTTCAAGATGGGTTGTCTTTAGACAGGAGTTTCTCACATTTTGAGCCTTGAAGATATAGTTAAAAGAACAGCTATGTTTCCATCCCTTTACACTGTCTTGAATACTGCTAACAGTAAGTGTTACTTGAACTCAACAAATATCAAAAATTATGTGATGAGATGGTCAACATCCATTGCATTAGGGAATGCCCCTATATGGGCATATGCATTTTACTCCATTCCTCAAGACTTATGCAGTGGTTCATTGGCAGTTATAAGCATGCAGTCCAAGAGACCATTGCAGAGCCTAGCCCCATTTCTGACTTGTCTCGGAGCTCTTTCTGGTTAAGTGACTTGTTCAGAGTCATACAGCAGGCAAATGGAAACTGAGGGGAATCAAACCCTGGACTATAGGAAGCAGCTGATTAATAGCTCATGACTTTAATTCACAGCACAAACTGTTACTTGTACAATGCTACATAGCCCCTTTCCTACATCTACCCCAGTCCAACATGACCACAAATATTTCCATTCACACAGGACACCTGATATACTGCCATAAAACTTCATAATGCTTTGTTGATACAAAATCATGAAGACTCTTTTGTGGATATTCATAGGTTCATAGGTAGATACTAGGCTATCTGCCCTAAGGCATTTATAAGCCTAGCCAGAGTGTATTTGGCTTCCGCCTCCCTATTAGATTAGCCTACTGTGCCTCTGTAAAGTAGGTCACAGAAGGTACCCTTTTAAGATTAGTTTACTGTGCCTCTGTCTAGCAGGGACACAGGAGAGATCCCAGGGGTGAATTTGCGATTTCCCATCCACGCGTCCAAATTTAGCATGAAGAGGTTCAGCAAGGGGCTATGTCTAACATGAATTGGGATTCTATTCCAGAATGAGGGGAGTCTTTGGGAAATGAATCTGTCCCTCCAGCATGTCCTATTTATTTTTGTGCTGAGGTTTAGGTCCCTGGAGCGTGTAGCTCTAAGGGACTTGGATTTTTTGAGGTGGAGCATGTCCATTAATTCTGGGTTTGACATGGCTTTGTACGTCAGGCATAGATCGCCTCTGAGTAGGCGGTAAGCAACTGAGTAGAGCTGGAGTTTCTTTAGTCGAGCTGCATAGAACATCTGTTTGTAGACCATGATCCTCTTGGTGAGGAACTTTTGGGGTCTCTCCAGTTGCTGTAGGTATCGGGTAAGGTACATCCCAAAAGGGGCATTGTATTCAATTATGGGCCTGATGAGTGACGAGTAGAGGGGCACAATGACCTCTCTTGATCTATATGTGAACCCTTTCGTGATAAGGTGGGCTATATAGAAGGTCTTTCTAACCACTTTGGCAACATGATTATCAAAGGAGAGATTACTATCTACGTTGGTCCCCAAATCTCTAATTACTTCTTCCGTACTTAATGTATTACCACCTATGTGGTAATTTGTGGGCACCTTGTTTTTCCCAAAGGGGATGACTATGCATTTTTTAGCATTTAGCTTCAGGCCGTGGCTCTGGCACCAAGCATCCGTCTCTGTGAGACCCTTTTGAAGGATGCTTGTGTCAGCTGGAGATTCGATTATGGCCCCCAGTTTGCAGTCATCTGTAAACTTTGTCAGCCATAATCCCCCTGTGTTAGCCTGAACCTCAGAGAAGTATATACCGAACAAGAGAGGTCCCAGAACTGAGCCCTGTGGGATGCCACTTGTAACTGGTTTGGATTCGAACATGGCACCTGCGATTCTGACCATGTGGGTTCTATCTCTGAGCCAGTTTGCAACCCATCTTGTGATATAGGGGTTGATATTTAAGCTGGTAAGCTTATTTATGATGCCCGAGTGGGGTATTGTGTTGAAGGCTTTTGTGAGGTCCAGGTAGGCTGTGTGGACTACCTTGCCCTCATCTATGGCTTTGGTAACTGTTTCAAAGAAATCAACTAGGTTTAAGAGGCAAGATCTGCCCTTAGCAAAGCCGAATTGGGTAGGGTCCAGTGTCTGGAGGCTCCCAATGTCTTTGTTTATGAGTTCCATGATAATACGCTCCATAGCTTTACAGACCAGACTAGTCAGGCTTATGGGGCGATAGTTTCCGGGGTCTGTTGTGGCACCACCTTTGTGGAGTGGGACCACTGTAGCTGTACGCCATTCTTTGGGTACATATCCTGTAGTAAGGCTAAGTTTGAACAGTGACTTAATGTGAGGGTTCAGTTCTTCTTGGAGCTCGTGTAAGACACAGCCTGGGACACCGTCCAGTCCCATAGATACTGTGTTTTTTGCTTTGGAAAGGGCAGCTTTCCTGTGCATCTGTGATGTCAGGGAGGTTACATTCAGTTGGGATAGGCGTTTGCTCCTTTGGGGGGGAAGGGGGGAAGAAGTTTGCTCTGAATCTGTCTGCCAGGATGTTGGCTATGTCTGTAGGTTCGGTATATTTTGTACCGTTATGCAACAATTCAGAGCATATCAGGAGTTTCCGCCCATGTTTCTGACATAACTAAAGAAGGCCTTGTGATTATCTTTAGTGTCTAGGGCAATTTTTCTTTCGAAACTGGCCTTTGATGATTTTATGAGGGATCGAAGTTTCTTGCTAATACTGATCAGAGATGCCTTCCCTTTTTGGGATTTTGCTCTGTAATGTAGTAGCTTCCTCCTTTTGTTGTATAGCTTATTTATGGCTGGGGTCCTCCAGTTTTTGGAGGAGTGAGTCTTGGTTTTATTTGGGATAGCACGATACATGCATTCCTGCAGGTGTTCATAGAATGCATTTGTAAAGGATTCTGCAGATTGGGCTGTATTATCCTCTGGCCCAGGGGCTTTGAAGGATTCCACCTCAGTTTTGAGAAGTGCAAAGTTGGCTTTGGAGAAATTCTTTACAGTGATTTCCTTGGCTGGGGGTGGGGACGGGATATGGATGTCCAGGGAAATTTGTTTATGGTCTAATCTTACCAATGAGGGGTTTACCTCTGGTGTGGAACATAGAGTCCCCATGTTGGTGATGACCAGGTCCAATATGTTGTTCCCTCTTGTGGGAGTGGTGACCAGTTGTTCCATTGCGTTAGAGTTTATAAATTCAAGGAACCATTGGGCGAGGGTGTTTGGGCTTGAGTAGTTTTCCCAGTCAATGTTTGGGTAGTTGAAGTCACCCAATAACATAGTGTTTGGAGAGACCTTCATATTCTCCAGTGTTCTCAGGAATGCCAAGTGGGGTTCCTGTAATAGGGAGGGTGTTCTGTAGCAGGCTACAAACTGAAAGGCAGTTTTGCCCGCTGTTAGTTGCACATGGATGGTTTCCAATGCTTCGTGCAGTGCCACTAACCTGGAGGTGTAGGTATCCTTGATGAATATAGATACTCCCCCTCCTTTTGTGCTTTGGTCCGAGTTTTGGGGCCGAAACGCATGGTATGAGTTTTAACCTGGTAGTGCTGGGGTGCTCTCAGGAGTCTTGAACCAGGTTTCTGTTACTGCACAGACATTGATTTTCTCCATACTGAGGAGAGTCTCGAGTACATGCATCTTAAGGTTTAGACTTCTGGCATTGAGTAGCATTACCTTTAGTTTTTTTTATCTTTGGGTTGTCTATGGAGGTGGGTTTGTCCTTTGAGCCTTGCCTAAAAAAGGCACTATGGGGGTGGCAAGAGCCTTGGCCAGTATACGAAAGCCTAAGGGTGACAGGTGCAAGCCGTCCCTAGCGAAGCAATGTGGCTTGTCAAGTATGTCATCCCAGGCTGACAGATACTGGATCCCCTTTGAATGACACCAATACTTTAGCCAATTGTTGAAACTGATCATTTTGTCTTTATACTGTGGCATCATTCTTGGTGAGGGCAAGATGCTACACAAAGTCAGGGACATACCAGCCTGGGCTACATGGTCAGAGAGCTCCTCTATGTCTCTTTTCATGTAGTCCAGGGAGGTACGTCTCAGGTCATTCACACCAGCATGGACAATGACGGAGTCATACTTGTACTTGCTTTGGAGTGACCTGAGTGCTTGCATTATGTGGCGGATCCTGGCACCGGACAGGCAGCTTACAGTGACCTTCTCCTTGTTCAGTCTGGTGTGTGGGACGTCAGTGTGCCGGACAATAGAGTCCCCTATAACAAGTGTATTTGGTGTGTTGTTTGGCCTTATGGGCTGTGACTGTGAGGCACACTGATTTTGTGAGATATGTGATTTGTGGGTATTGTTGAGGGGTGGCTGTTTCTTGGATATCTGCTTAGGAGGTCTTTGCTGTTTAGGCAGATTTTTATTTAGAACCTCCAAGTATGTTTTTGTGTGTTTATGTGTTGGGTATGCAGATGCAATAGGTCTGTGTGAGACTGGATTTGTGGTGTGGGTGGTTACCTTTTCCTCCTGACTGACTGTGCCAGTCTTGGGTTGAGAGAGCTCTGCCTCCAGTTTGGCTGTGTAACTGCATCTCTCACATGTATTAGAGTTTGTTGGAAGGAGGAGAGGGTTGTCTGTGTACATAAGGCAATTGTAACATTGCCTCAAAATTCCCAGATTCACCAGCTGGACTGGAGAGTAACCTTGAAACTGACCCTTGGACATACCAGATTAGTATAGGGAACTGTTTTTTACTGATCAGATTAGGGAAGGGAACTGATTTTTCACTTGATCAGGAAGGACCAATCGGGAGTCTAATACTTATAAGAAGTCAAGGAGGGTGTAGTGCTTTAGCTAGTTAGTGTTTCCTTATAAGAGCTGAGCAAGTGCAGGGCTTTAGAAAGAGAATAGAGTGATTACTTTGAGAGTTTGAACAGTTCTAAGGGAAAAGTGAAGAGCAGACTTTGTGGAGCCTGGAATAGTTTAAACCTGTTTATGCGGCTGCCCGACGCTGCTCAGTGCACAAAACTGCAAAAAGAGAGTTGTAGGGTTTTAAGAGAGAGAAATCAAGGAGTTTAGAATTGACCCAAAATGGCCAATAAAACTACAGCTTCTAGGTAGTAACCACTCCTCCAGGGACAGGCAGGCTGTTCAGTGTTAACCACTCCCACTGGTGAACACAGAGACTTCCCTTTAGCCCAAGCAAGCACTGGCCTTCTAGAAACTTCCAAACAGTTCAGAACAGCAAATCTGTAACTGAATTTTCTTAACTTTCAGAAAGTGGGAAAAAAGCAAGATTTTTTTGTTTTTTTCTTTTTGTTGTAGTTTAAGTAATTTTATTTAGGATAGGCACATGTTGACAATCTTACAGAAAATGGTTAAGATCTTCACCTCATAGACACAAACTACAGGGTTTTATTCTGACGCTGGTATAGTGGCTAGGCTTAAAATTGCCCTTCAGGGCAGTTAGCCTAGTATTCACTTATGAACCTAAGAAAATGTATGTGTAAGAGAGTAACAATCAGAAAGGCTAGCTAGATAAATATTTATTTACATGATCTAGCTATTTGTTTAGCTATTGAAATCAAAATATTTCATTTGACATCGTTATCATAGATATATACATAGAAAGAGAGAGGGGAGGAGAAAGAGTGAGAGAAAGACAGAAAGTTAATGTGTTACATATAAGCAATCATACATGGAGAAATGCAACAAACATATAAACTGCAAGGATACACCACGAGAAGTGAAGATAAACTCTAGCTTTATTCCAACAGACACATAGGATAAAAATAGGATAAGCGCTTTCGCGTGCACTGTGCACGCTTCATCAGATCTATTTAAACTCTAATGAAATGCTTCTTATATATTATACAATGACCAATAAAAAATCAATTAAACAAATACTCAGTCAATTAGTGAGAAGCCCTTACATCAAACGAAATCTTGAGTTGAACATAATCTTCGCTGTGCATCTCCAGTTCATTGCGTTCAACATAAAAACTGGCTTAATGAATGTTTTCTGGCTTCAACACATAAAACAATCTGAAACTATATTTCATGAATACCATCAGCTGTTGACATCTAAAAGGTTATCTCTAAAAAGAAAACGGAGCACTTAAAATTTTCATATTTTCAGATCCCAATATAACCATCTATTGAGTATTTCTATGGGATATTTCTAGATATTTTGAACATCTTGCCACGCTTATATAAAATAAACCTTAACTTCTTAACATCAAACATTAAGCTATTATAATTCAATTACATCAATATATAGAAAAAATATCTGTCTATATAATGTCAAGGTAATGTAACGTTTATATTCGTGGCACGCTACAAACACGATCTTCTTCTTACATATTGATGTCAATATAATGTGAAAACATAAAAACTATATCTAGACTGGATTAAAATATATTATTTTGCTTCTGGGTGTTTTCAAACACTGTGTATAGAAAAGTGAATTTAGCAGCAAAACCTGTCTGGGATAATCCATGCCGCCAAATAACTGGTAGATAGTAGAAGCTATCTGTTAAATATTTATACAAGATCTCTTGAAATATTTTTAAAAATCTTTTAAAAATAACTTGCCCCGCTTGTCTAAAATGAAACAAAATAGCCCAACAAGAAACATTGAGCTGTTTCAATTCAGTCGCACGAAGTATAAAATAATATTTATCTGTATATTATCAAAAGTAATGTATGTATTCGTGACACAATGCATACACGATCAAAATATTTATAACAGCTTGCCCCACTTATCTGAAGTAAACCATAACAGCTTAACATCAGATCTAAAGCTGTTTCAATTCAATCACATCAATTCTAAAAAATGTGTCGAAATAGTGTCAAGAAATGAAATTTATGTTCGTGACACAATATATGCCCGATCCTCTTGTTGTATGTTACCTCTCATAAAGCTAAAGCTTATGAACTATGACTTAATTAAATTTACATGTACTGTTTTTCTTCTAAGTATTTTTAAAACCTGTATAAACACAAATGATTCTGGCATCTAATCCTATCTAGATTAATCCATGCCGCCATCTTCCTAGGTATTCAATGCTCCATATTTCCCATAATTACTTGTATGATAATATAAAATGCCATAAAATGATCCGGCAATAACTTTCAATTGAAATGTCAAGAAGAAAAATCAAAACAAAAATCGCAAAACAGATATATATATTACTTATGAGCCAAGTCACGTGAAACGTGGTCTAAGTTATCCTACTGTTGTAAACTTCTACCTGTGGTATATTATAAATCAGAAAACAATCTAAACAGGAACATACTACTGAAATACGATAAAATGCAATAAAATAATGGGAGCACTGTCACTAACTACTAATGAAAACAACCTATGTACATGATTTCCATAAGAACTTATATAATAAGAGCATATGTAATAAATCAGTAAGAATGGTAAATACCAAGTGACAAAAGCACATATATAACTCAAGATATAGTTATATCATATGGTGTTGAGAACATCAACATGTGAGGCTATAGATGGTACTAAGCTCATTATAACCAATGAAGATATCACAATGTTTCATCTTTGTGAAAAGGTCCAAGAAACAGTCTAGAAAACACAAAATCGGTGTTGTAGGTAATAATATTATTCATTTCATAAATCATCTTGCTACATTACTACTGGTCATTCCAGAATGCTATAAACATCCTTAATGTCTCATAACAAGTTGAACACTAAAGGCTGCAATCTAAACAAACTTACTATAGATGCTACCTGCCAAATCAACCTTATGACACTATCTTTTTTCAAGAATAGGTTTTAAGGAAATGTAGTTATTAATTCCAGGTTCCCTATGTGCCCCGGACCTGAATATCCAATCTAGTTCTAATTTCGCTAAGTGATTGATGTTATCTCCCATTCTAGTGCTCTTTTTCAGTACTTGCAAAACCCTAAACTTAAATTCATGTGTTGGATTTGAGTTAATATGTCTGGCTAGGGCATTTAGTTCATTGCTCTTGCGAATGTCATAAATATGGTTGTAGATGCGCTCTTTTAATTTTCTTTTAGTTAGCCCAATATAAAAGGCTTGACAAGATGTACAATTTGCCATATAAATCAAATTTACACTGTTGCAATTAGTATGCCCTCTTGGTTTAAACTCAAAAAAACCGTCTGGGTGTCTATAATATTGTGTGGTTGTAATAAACTTGCACATATTGCAATTCATGCAAGGAAAAGTACCCCATGTTGCATGATTAATGTCTCCCATCATATTACTTGAATCCTTCGAAAATATATCCTTCAAATTATCACATGTCCTAAAGACAAACACAGGTTTGTGACCCACTACGGATCTGATACCTTCTGTCACAGTTAATATGTTCCAATGCTTAGTTATTATTTTTCTAATGTCCGCATTGTCATTTGAGTATTTCGTACAGTAGGTAATCTTATCATTGTTACTACCCCAACTATTATTTTCTACTATATATTTAGAGGTCTTAAGTATAATGTCTTGTCTCTTCATTGTTTTATCTTCTTGGACCAAGCTCTCGATGTTTATTCCTGTGGGTGAAGGTATAATACTATCTCTTGTTCCCTTTACTAGATTCAAATTGTAACCTCTCTCTGCAAAGATTTGTTCCATGTTATCAGCTTCTTCCTTCAATACCAAAGGATCTTGACAGATCTTGGTTAGTCTGGAGAATTGGCCTTTTACTATCCCTGTAAAGGTGTGCCTAGGATGCATACTGCTCTGTTCTAGCATACTATTTTTCCAACATCTCTTTCTGAAGAGTTTGGGAGTTAAAGCACCTTCCTTGTTGAAATATAAACTCACATCCAGGAAATTGACACTTACTCTGGAATATTCTAGGGTAAACCTAAGGAATTCTGTGGTTGATTCTAGATAGAGAACGAATTCCTGCAGTTCCTCTATAGTCCCAGTCCAAAATAGCACCACATCGTCGACAAATCTTCTATAAAAGCATATTTTTCTCATCCAAGCATTGTTAAATAGACATGTTTTTTCCCAAAAATATAAAACCAAGTTGGCATAGGAATTTGCGCATGGGGTGCCCATGGCAACACCCCATGTCTGCAGATAATACTTGTTGTTAAATAAAAATACATTATTATACAGCACAATATCTAGCAATTGGCTAATCAAAATTTGTCTATCTACAGAAAAATCACTTTCATTAACCATCAGTTCTCGAATGGCTTGCAACCCATATTCATTGGGTATGCAAGTGAACAGGTTACAGACATCAAGTGTAACCAATATTGGCTTGTCTGAGTCTATTTTATCTTGTTGGATCAACTCTATGCCTTTTAAGAGATGTTGTGTGTCTTTCAAGATAGTATCAACTTTGTCAACAATGGGTCTTAACATCTTTTCTAGAAATGTTGACAGATTATAAGTGGCCCAGTATCTCCCAGAAACTATGGGTCGCATTGGTATAGGGCTGATATCCTTGTGTATTTTAGGCAGGCCCTTTAACATGGGTATGAGGGGTTCTTTTATGTATAAAAAGTCATACATTTCACTGCTGATTTGACGACACATAAGTAAATCATACAGATTGTCACTTATGTTATTAATAATGTTCACAACCTGCTCTGTATCCAATTCTCTATAAGTATTAGTAGCGCTAAGAGAGGTTTCAATGATGCTAATATACTCAGCTCTATTCAATAGTACGACACCACCTCCTTTATCAGCCGAAGTAATTATGATGTCTTTGTTATTCCGTAATTCTTTAAGTGAATTAAACTCATTTTTATCTAAATTACAAAATTTATTGCTGACATGCTTAGATGAATAGAACTTGTATAAATCACTCTCACAGGATTTAACGAAACATTCTACCATAGATGGTAGCTGGGGAGAGAAAGTACTTTTTCGTTTAAACTCATTTGCCATAACATTATTATCACTAACATGCAAGAATTTTTTATTATCAAAAAACATTTTTATAGCAATCCTCCTTGCAAACAGTCTTAAGTCAGTGAAGGTTTCTGCTAGTGTACTTGGTTGTGAGGGAATAAAATTTAACCCTCTGTTTAGCAGTGACAAATCAGAGTCAGATAAAGTATGGTCAGAATAATTAAACACCAAATCAGTCAGTTCAACGCTTTTTTCTGTTGCTCGTACCTGTCCTGCGAGTACTTTCGTTTCCTGAGGCCTCGACTTGTTGATCTCCCTCTGGTAAAGCGATCGAGCCTGATCGGAAAAGGGCCATCATTGGATCTGTTGACAAAAATGTTGGTCCGTCTAATCGTGCCTGTCCTTTCTGGATCATCAGCATGAAGCAACGCTTGCTGATTCGGGGGCGGTGTATTAAGATCCTGAGTCTCAGTAGTAGATTGCCCTCTCAGGTCGCTCAGTTCTATAATGTTGGACGCGGCTCCAGTCAAAGGCGCCAAATTCAAACCACTTGTTCTTCCGGTTTCCGGTTCTTCAACTTGTGAACGATTATTATGGTTAATTCGTGTATTACTATTCTCGTTGGTTCTGGGCCAAACAAAAATGTTGCCCATTCTAAAGTCTTGAAAATCTCTAATTAATTTCCGTTGTTTTACATTTTTCAATTTATCGCTGTAGATGTTAATCTGGGCAGAGATATTGTTAAGTTTCCTGATACATGTCTCTGACTTAAAGCGTTCTGTTATGCTTTTATATAGTGTATCAGTTCTTTTCTGTAAATCATTCTCAATTGGTTCAAAGTGCTCAAGTAATAAGTTGATGTACAAGCAAAAACGAAAAGAACTGAAAAGTGCACCATGCGCTGTATGTTTCAATGAGGACCCAAGAACTCCATAAAACAGACGATAAAATCCAAAATTTAATATAACTAAAAACAAGGAAAACTTCTAAAATGGATTCTGAAACTACAAGCCCATAGATATGGGCTTAATGACAGAATCACACTTAAGCCATATTTGGCCAATAGACCTCTAAGGCACTAGCCTCTACTACATTTTTTAACAATGTATATATATATAAAGATATGACATACACATTTTAGAAGTGATATTGAATGAACATAATCAGTGCTGAGAATTAATTATTATATGCATTTTTAACTTTTTAATTTTTTATGCTAATCTGCTTCACCTGAACAGGTAGTGATGTCATTGTTGATGTTACTATTTAAATGTAGATGTCTGACTGCCTGTAGATGTCTGATGAAGCATTGTAACAAACGTGAATGCGCTTACCTAACTGCAGTCTGTTTTCCTTGTTTTTAGTTATATTAAATTTTGGATTTTATCGTCTGTTTTATGGAGTTCTTGGGTCCTCATTGAAACATACAGCGCATGGTGCACTTTTCAGTTCTTTTCGTTTTTGCTTGTACCTTGTTATACTGAAAGTGCTCTACCTAGCAGTATTTGTTTTT
The DNA here is from genome assembly GCF_019279795.1 of Protopterus annectens. Taxonomy (NCBI): domain Eukaryota; kingdom Metazoa; phylum Chordata; order Ceratodontiformes; family Protopteridae; genus Protopterus; species Protopterus annectens. The sequence goes on from NC_056731.1 coordinate 1,694,972,203, forward strand.
TCACTTTAATAAGTTGATGTATTTATAGCCAAGTTCCAAGTTCATATCCTGCCATTTTTTCAACAAACTGGGATATAATTGACCATACGTGGGCATGCACAAAACGTGCATGCCCCTCGGTATGACTTTAAAGTGAATGCAGGCTTGTAAATGTTTCTTTTGCCAAGAAAATCTCTGCAGTTTATATGAATTGTTCTCTAGCTCTTTTGTTAAGTCGTAAAACTCATTCATGTTATCATCAGACCCATTTATTATAGGTCTTGTGCTCACCGTTTCCGTGAAGTTCAGTGTCAGCAACGGATTGTTTTTCTGCGGTAAAAAAGCATCAATGTTGAGCATGTTCAGTTCCATTGTTGGGTTGTAATCTAGTTCCAAATCTACCTTCTCCATAGCGTGAAGATAGCGATACAAACGGCAAAAGACAGAATGTAAAAAACAATATCGCTGTACTTCCAAAGTATCCTTCAGCAAAAATAGAAGAGCGTTGCAACAAGCATATAAACTGCAAGGATACACCACGATCTCACATGTATTAGAGTTTGTTGGAAGGAGGAGAGGGTTGTCTGTGTACATAAGGCAATTGTAACATTGCCTCAAAATTCCCAGATTCACCAGCTGGACTGGAGAGTAACCTTGAAACTGACCCTTGGACATACCAGATTAGTATAGGGAACTGTTTTTTTTACTGATCAGATTAGGGAAGGGAACTGATTTTTCACTTGATCAGGAAGGACCAATCGGGAGTCTAATACTTATAAGAAGTCAAGGAGGGTGTAGTGCTTTAGCTAGTTAGTGTTTCCTTATAAGAGCTGAGCAAGTGCAGGGCTTTAGAAAGAGAATAGAGTGATTACTTTGAGAGTTTGAACAGTTCTAAAGGAAAAAGTGAAGAGCAGACTTTGTGGAGCCTGGAATAGTTTAAACCTGTTTATGCGGCGCTGCCCGACGCTGCTCAATGCACAAAACTGCGCAAAAAGAGAGTTGTAGGGTTTTAAGAGAGAGAGATCAAGGAGTTTAGAATTGACCCAAAATGGCCAATAAAACTACAGCTTCTAGGAAGTAACCACTCCTCCAGGGACAGGCAGGCTGTTCAGTGTTAACCACTCCCACTGGTGAACACAGAGACTTCCCTTTAGCCCAAGCAAGCACTGGCCTTCTAGAAACTTCCAAACAGTTCAGAACAGCAAATCTGTAACTGAATTTTCTTAACTTTCAGAAAGTGGGAAAAAAGCAAGATTTTTTTGTTTTTTTTTCTTTTTGTTGTAGTTTAAGTAATTTTATTCAGGATAGGCACATGTTGACAATCTTACAGAAAATGGTTAAGATCTTCACCTCATAGACACAAACTACAGGGTTTTATTCTGACGCTGGTATAGTGGCTAGGCTTAAAATTGCCCTTCAGGGCAGTTAGCCTAGTATTCACTTATGAACCTAAGAAAATGTATGTGTAAGAGAGTAACAATCAGAAAAGCTAGCTAGATAAATATTTATTTACATGATCTAGCTATTTGTTTAGCTATTGAAATCAAAATATTTCATTTGACATCGTTATCATAGATATATACATAGAAAGAGAGAGGGGAGGCGAAATAGTGAGAGAAAGACAGAAAGTTAATGTGTTACATATAAGCAATCATACATGGAGAAATGTATTTATTATGCATCATTAATATGTTTAACTTTTCTTGTGGATTGCTGTACTGTTTTGACTATTTGGCCAGGATCATGACTATAAAGGATCCTAAGAATAGTTCATCCACTTAGTTAACAAATGTTAAGTAAATAAATAATCTGCTCCATTCTGGGTACATCACTAATTAATGAAAGCAGTATTATTGTAGCATATAATACTACAATGTATAAAATGCATAGCAGAGGGACTTGTGGGTTTTCTGATTAGCCAAATTGAAGTATTCTCACAAATGTGTCACCTGTAACTAGGATTCTGGTACAAAGAATAACTGTCAGGTCATGACATCATAGGAACTTATATAAAAGGTTAGAAAACAAGGCTTGTAGAAGATTATCGATAAGGTAGCACACATAACTGCCATGATGGACTGAGCTCATAGATTTCACACAAAGCAGGATTCATGACTTAGGGTCAAAGTTATGATGGAAGCGAAAGATAAGATAAGATAAGGGTGTTAACAGAGAATTTCATCAATCCAGCATCTCAGGTTAAAGGAAAACCGTAAGAGACATCCGTTTTTCATTCCATTAATGAGCTAACAACAAAAAGGTAGTGTGCTGCTATAATCAGCACAACAAGCAGTAAGGGTATGCACAAGTGCGCGTGTGTGTGTGTGTGTGTGTGTGTGTGTGTGTGTGTGTGTGTGTGTGTGTGTGTGTGTGTATGTGTATGTGTGTGTGTGTGTGTGTGTGTGTGTGTGTGTGTGTGTGTGTGTGTGTGTGTGTGTGGAGTATGTGTGGAATTGGGGTTAAAAGAAGCAGCTCAGAAGACGCAATTCTTCTTCAATACTTCTTAATGAATAACTTCACCTTAGAGCTAAAAAAATCCATTTTATCACTCTATATCTTTGTTTTCTGAACTAGTTTAACACCTAAACATCTCTCTGAGTGCTGCTTTCAGCATTGTAATAAGTGTTTTGTCACAAAATAGCTGCCAATGGGGCTTGCCATATCAATGTGATCTTGTTTTTCTTCAACCCTTCTCTTTCCCATAATCCATTTGAAGTCTGCTTTATATGAGTCATGATAGACATAAGAAAGCAGTGCCATATTCCCATTCCATTGACACATAATGGGATTAGTGTCAGATACTATCATCTTGTATACCTTCTGTAACAAGACTGCTTCAATTTTTTTTACTGGAATGACTCTCATTTATGTGTGCCTCAGAGTCTGTTTTACACTCTACAAAGGAGTTATACAGCTGCAACCTAAAAAGTATCTCATTGGTGGGCCTTTGTTCAAAGTATCCTTTGGTATTCCAAGATGAATTGACAATCTCCTCCTCCCATGGGTCTATTTCAATTAGTGGACGAATGACATTATCAAAACCCTCATGGTCGAGACCACATGATCAACAACAAATGCAACTCGATGAATGTTTTGACTGAGATTGTGGTACTGAGGGGAATTGGGGGAATGTACCCTTTTCTCCACTGTAGTGCAATTTCGAAGATGGTATATATAATTAGCAGGTGTGGGGAGTGCAGGGGTCTTGCCCCTGCAAAAAATATTTTTGTGTTGTTTCCATTGATCAATGAACTGCATTGCCGATCATGTGGTCTTGAATATGTGGGTTTCGACAATGTCATTCATCGATCAATTGAAATAGATCCTCTCCCAGACTATTCCTGAGGTGTCAAATCTGTCACTGTATGAGGGGTCCTTTCAGTTTCATGTGTAACAGGTGTTACTTGGAAGGAAGGGACCAAAAGAATCATAGGGCTTAAAAATAGACAAATTCAACTAAAAAAATACTCAGCAGCTACCAGCAAGGAACATCTCTATTGTATAAAGACAAATGATAAGAAAATGCCCTTTATAGGCACACTATTAAATATGATCTATACAAAAAGTTTTGTTTTCTATTATAGAGCAGGTGTTAGTTGATTTTAGGGGTGGTGATTTTAAGAATGTATTAGAACACAGAGAAACATTATGGCAATTAAAACTGTAGGATGATAAATATCCTGGGTTAAATTATGTGATTAATATCAAATGTTTTCTGAAAAAAGAAAACCATATATATCAAAATAATTACAATAATAAGGTAATAGGAAGTCTGGCTAAGGTTTTATGTGCAGAAAGGAATTTCTTCCACTCTTCTTTTTAATGATTATTATGCTAATTGTTCCAGTGTTTTATTGGTCAGTTTGAGTATATTTATTTATTTATTTATTTATTTTACATTTGTTTATCGGGGAGGTCTGACTGGACAGAGCTGTCCATTTTCAGCAGAGGCCCAGGGAGAAAAGCTCCAGAAACAATTATTAACATACTATACATAAGATATTTACATGAGCATTGTGGTTTACACATACAGTTAGAAAATATAGCAGATAAGATATGATTGCATAAGGTATTTACACAAGTATAGTGGTTTAGGCATACAATTAACAGTATAGCAGGTAGTAACATGTGATTGTTGTTCATACAGTATGTTTAGTAGAGATAATCTTGAAGATGTAATAAAGATAAGAGCAGAACGAAAAAAACTAAAAAGACTAGCCAGTTTGTCAAAGGAGAAGAATATAGACAAGTTCATATGAGGTTCATTGAAATTTGGGGAAGCTTTTTAACTTAATCTAGGGAAAAGTTAGTGGGTATAGATAGGACAGTGGGGAATAAGCAGTAGTGAGTTGGGAAGTAATGTGTGATAATAAATATAGTGCATCTGTGGGAATTTTAAAGAAGAGGTTGGAGAGTGGGTAGGGGAAAGGTGTTAAAATATGTCAGCCAGGTGCTAGGCAGTTGCATATCCAGGAGTTGTTTAGGTGGGAATTAAGCTGTTTTTTGAAGATGGTTTTGTTAGGTTGTACCCTGATTTGCAGTGGTAGAGAGTTCCAAGTCTTGGCAATGTTGCTAGAATACAGGGAGTCACCAGAGCTGTAATGGCTTTTGGAGATTGTGATTAGTGCCTCGTTAGTGGATCTAAGTTCTTGGCTATTGGAGTAGAGGGTGATCAGGTCTTGTAAGCCTGGAGTTTTGTCAGGTTGGAACAGTATTTGGTGCGCTAGAAGAAGATGGTTTAGAGCTAAGGTGTCAGGGAGTTCCAGCTAGGAAAGCTGGTTTAGGGCTTGACGGTGGTGGGTGCGGTAGGAGGAGTTTGTGGCGAATTTTGCTATTTTGTTGTAATATACTGACAGCTTGTTTAAATCAATCTTGTTTAGATTAATTAGGACAGGAGAAGCATACAGTAAGCTAGAGAGAAGATGGGTATGAGCTAGAGTAATTGTACTGTTGCTGGTTAGGAAGTTTTTACATCTGTAAAGAGTACCTAGTTTTTTGTTGACTTTGGTTATTGTATGAGTTATGATTGTTACCTTTGTGGAAGTTGTTCTGATGAAGTCAGTTTGACGAAAGCATGAAATAAAGTTTTGGTGCACTCAAGAAGTTTGTTTTGTTTCTTGCTGGTAGCTGCTGAGTGTTTTTTTTAGTTGGAAGGAATGGAGTTGAAAGTAATTCTGTTCTCCACTGCCTGCAGTGAAAGATTTTTTTTTGAGGGGTGGCTGAATATTGCAGAAAATTCTTTATCAGTTGCATTTGTTTTTATAACTGATATTATGTCTCTTCACTATGCTGTTCTGTAATCCTACAGCCAAATATTACTAACTGTATATTCTTTACCTTTGGATAATGTTATTTTTGTTTTGTTTTGTTTTTTTGTTTTTTTGCTGCACAGATGTCATCTGTCATTATACTTTTCTCTTTTAAGGTTATTCTGCTCATCAATTAATTTGTTAATGTATAACACAATCACTCTTCAGCAAAACTGAGAACTTGATAATGACACAAGTTATACATATGCTCTGGGCTCTGTAAGACTTCGAAATTACTGTGTGTACTTTTGCAGGAAACTGTACTTGGGATGGTTGCAACCATCAGTGAAATGAGGCATGCAGCAACCCATTCCTTTTCCTCTAACTGAACCTGTGATATGTCTGACAATAAGTGAAAAGACTAAACTTCTGCTCCCAGTGCTGAGTACATGTTTTGAACCTTTCTATCTTCACTTTCCTAGTATATGTGTTGAGCAAGTCACTTAACCAGGCAGTGCTTTGAGATAAGTCATAATTTAGGCTAGACTTCTTAATGCTGTCCTGGACTGCATGCATAGCAGCTTTGGATGAACCTATGGCCATATCCTGTTATTCCTTTTTTCAGAACACATCTCAACTATCACAGTACTATTTCTATGTTATTCTTCTTCAGTCTGTTATTATCTATGGTGGCTGTGGATTTCAGTAAGTGTACAAAGAAATTCATGGCTTTTTGCTGCACGTTAATCTTATCTTAATGCTTTTTTATTCATAAATACATTGCTGATGTGTTTAATCTATGAAACATTTCCTTCCTGCAATGTCGTTTCTTTTTCTGCTTCATTCTATTTTCAGCCCACTTCCCCACAGTTGACGATACCAAATTACATTATCTGTGATATTGTCTTGTTCAAGTACTCTTTCGTTTGTCATCTGTGTATGTTTTGACTTTGCATGGCTTCCCCAGCTTACTCTCTGCCAAGCAGTTCTGTAATCATCCCATGAGAAATGATGTGCATAGTTACTTTAGCAATACGTATTGCTACTAAACAGGAGCAGTCTTCTGGCCATCCATTAATATGTCATTCCAACCCCCTGGCAAACTCCACAATTGTCAGACTATAAAATGCCTATGTTTTTATGGCCCATTACTTGGTTTCTTTCCATCTGACACATCTTGAGTTGTGATGCAGTTAAGTTTTTTTTAGCTCAATCAGCACACGCTGAAGAAAATAAGGTTGGCCATAATTTGGTGAATAATAGATGACTGTCCATATACTAATGCAACAACATTATGGGATTTCTTTATACTGTGTGTAACACAGCTGACTCGTACTTTGGTTTGTTGGCCAACAGGAACACAGGCAATGTCAATGAGACAAGGACCGCATGGCTGTCAAATAAAGATGTTCCACTCACAATATGTTACACATATGCCTGCATTTTCCTTGTACAATGATAACAAGGCACAGCACAGATTCAGGAATGTCTGATCATCACCTATTTTCGCCACCAACTGCACAGTCTTGCAAAGCATGGCATGTTGTTAATGCACTTAATATTTTTAAGAAGCGTTGTAGTATTTTGTTTAGTCCATTTTTCCCATTGTTTTCCCAGTGTTGTACAGGAACCACTGCATCACCTTGACTCCTGTCCTTCATACACCTCAACCACATCTTCTCTGCTCTTTGTGTTGTGCTTTAAGTCTTCACATTCAATTCATATGTCAGTTGTTTTTGTTATATAGCACTGCTTTACGATATCTGCATATGCATTGCATGAATGTCACAATCAAGGTCCCTGAGGTTAATAAACTGATTAATGAAAAAAGGAGTGATTGGTTTCCTTGTATCAGTGTTTCCCTCTCTCACTCAGTCTCTCTCTCACTTTTTGCGTGGGAGTTTAGCTATACTCTACCTCACCTGCACTCAGTGCTAGATAATGTGTCTCGTGGATATGGAACTGAGCAAGAAACAACTTTTGAAACAAAAACAGGCACCAATGAAGGTGAAATAAACAAATCTGAATACTTGTAATGAAAACGACAGCTAAGTTTATTCAGTACATAAACACACACATCACACGGCATTTTCATCCACCAGACTGTCAGATGTATCAAAAAATGTAGTGTTTCAATAACACAGGATTTTAGATTAAGGTGGAAGCAGAAACGTCAGGGCCTATTTCATGCATGTGAACCTGGGGCTTCAGTCTCATCACACTCATTGTTTATTTACTTGTTTACATTTGTTTACAGGGAAAGTCAGACTGGGAATTAAAACCTCTTTTCAGTGGATACCCATTGAGAAAACCTCTTGGTTACATATACAAAGTTATGAAAATGTGCAAAACATCTATTAAAGCAAAAGCATTTATAAGTTTACAACAGAAACATCTCAAGAATTAAATAATGAATTAACTGCACTATGCAATACACATACAGTGAGTCTTGTAAACCAAATTAATAGAAAGACAGTTTTGGTGGTTGCACATTGCACAGTACAATACAGATACTTTAAAAGAAGTTTTTTTACCCAAAATAGTTGCCTAACTACAGATTGGGAGGTGAAGTGTCACTAGTTGTATATGCATATGTGGGTGCACGTGCAACATACACACACACACACACACACACACACACACACACACACACACACACACACACACACACACACACACCATTACTTTGCCATTTTCATCACTGTAGTGCAATCTCGGAGTTGGTATATTTAAGTAGGGGGGTGTGGGGGGCAAAACCCCCCACTTTATGTTATGTTTTAAGTGTATATATTTTTTATTTTGGAACAGCGATTTTTTTTTCCTTTGGAAAAAAATTGCTGTTCTAAGCATTCGAGTTTTAAGCTTTTGCTTACATGGGGTCGATGAATCATTGTTTGCTTTTCTAAGCTTTCAATGATTTAATGTAGCCAACCTTTCCAGGTGTGGGTGTGTCTGTGTGTGCGTGTGTGTGAAAAATCAAATATCACAGTGTGTGTGTGTGTGTGTGTGTGTGTGAGTGTGTGTGTATGTGTGTGTCAGTCAGTTACTTGGAGCAGGGACACCAAGCACTGGGCTTACAGAGAAGGTGCTGGAGGTCTTGGCTTTTACACTCAGCAGAGGACCTAACCCTACAGCTGTACCAGTGGGGAATCTTATTGGGGACCTGGAGGAAGACAAATAGAGAGATCCAGACTCTGGACTGAGTGTGTTACCTGTGTGCTATTAAGGGAAATTGTGCTTGGTGCAGAGAGCTGCATCTGGAAATCCTAAGTGCATCCATTTGTATTCCAAGTGCACGCCCCTCCCCAGTGTCAGTAGTGAGGATTCAGGCTCCTTGATTACTGACCCAGCATGGGGATGTCATTTGGGTTTCCTTTCTTTTGATTCCAAGACAATGAATTGAAAGTTTTATAAAGTACAAGCAGGTTTCTGGTACCTACACAATACTGTGACCATATTGTAGGGAGAAAAGCAACCTAAAGGGTGAGTTAACTGTAGGAAAAGGTGGAGTTTTGCTTTAACTGGACCACAGCCTGAGAATAGAATCTGCTTTTTCTCATCAAGGTATAGTAAGGAGCTTTTTTAAGAGTGAGCATGGCTCTGAAATGAGACCATCAGGATGGGAATAAAGAGAAACATCTGTACAAGCAGAAGTCAATTAAAATTAATTGTAACACATGCAGAAAATAATTCTAAGAATCCGCCTGGATCACAGTATTTTCAAAAGAATGATATTCAGATATGCAACAGATATAATGCTAGTCCAATTTAGCCATGTTAACAAAGAGAAAGGCAGGCAAAGCAAGCATGCCTTGCTAGTTTTAATTTTTGTGCTATCTACTGTGTTCTTTGTATCGATACACATTATACCTGTATAAAGAACAACTGCCAGCATCATCGGATATATTTCATGCTGTCACGACTGACATATTCTCATCTTGTGCACTGTTTATTTACCAGCCCCCAAGTTCCTCTCCTCGACAAAGGTTCACATGTCATAGTAATCCTTATCACAAAACAAACATTTCTAAATTGCTACCACAAGTTTCTCCAACTTTCCATCTTTTCATCACCATGCCTTTGGTATCAAACAGGCACGTATTCAGACTAAACAAACAATATAATGGTCATGGCTGCATATATACAAATGCACAAACAGGTCTGCTCCTGTTACATCCTCAGTAAATGGATGGTCTACTCTTTCCCCTTCTGGGGCTATCACAGCTTTAAATACAACATTGAGTTACTGACCTCTCTGTGCAAGTTAATCTAACCTTTTTACCACTTAAAGTAAAACTTGTGTAATTGTCCCATTTTCATCTCCTTTACTTTAAATGTTGCTTAAAATGATGATTACTAGCCATCAAATTCTACATTGCTAACTGCCCTTAAGGAAGACTGTGGCTTAAATTGCTGCTGCTGATTGGTTTCAAATTATTAGGGGGTATTGCAGTTTGTATAGTTAGAAGACAGCAGGGGAGATTAGCATCTTTATATGCTCCACAGGAAATACGAATCTTAAAATCTCATTGAAAGAATGAAAAAAATGTTTCTTAGAATGGATATGCATACTTTGTGTCCCATAAAATAATAGATTTTTATCAGTGTTCTGTCAAATTGCTATTTTAAAAATATAGCAAACTGATCAAAAACTTACTGCCTTAACGTATACGGTTTTTACATGACTGACAATAATCAAGTGCATATTTTCACAGACATCTAGCCAAATCATCACAAACTCCCTTGAGAAATGCAGTCTACCATAAATTGGTTTATTGAAGCAGGAAAGAAAAAAGAAACGAGAACATGTACTTTAGATGATATGGGTATATGCAATATTATAAGGAAGAATGTATCTATTCTATTTGCAGCAACAGAAATTAGGGGAATAATAGACATAAACTAGACTTCTCCTTCAAATGATGCCCAAATTTAAAGTGGCTTTATGCTATAAAAATGATGACTGGTTGGTAAAAAACAAGATGGCAAAGAAATGTGGCACTTTTTGGTGTTGCAGTTGTGGCATATGTAAACACACTAGGAAGACAGACCACTTTGTGCATCCTGTGACAGAAAGGTCCTATAAGATAGTTCTTTATTATGACTGTAGTACTGCATATGTTATATACTGTACTATGTTTGAAGATTGTTCTTCCTTTTATGTTGGTAAAACAGATATGAAACTTAAGGAAAGGATAAGACTGCACATGTCAGAAATAAGGAAAGTGGCCTTCTGGGATGGTGCCTCAGCGATGACTAGCATGCCACCTGATGTCCATCAGGTTGGTAAAAGTTTTGCATCTGACTACCTGTTCCCCTGCTAATGGTTAAAAGAAATTTGGAACTTAAGAATCAGTACTCATTATGGATGTTGAGGAATAAGAAAAAATATTGAAGGGCCCAAAAGAAGAAAATAATGGGACAGTGAACAGCATATCAATGAGTTACACTAACAGCATGATGCCGGACTCCAAACAACGCACTGCAGACATAGCAGATATGGGTGCACTTAGTGAAAAAAATAGGTAAGTTGTTTGCTGAGGTGTTGAAATAGGAAAGATTTTTATGAATTATAAGAAAAAAATGACAAGACTGGAGGAGGTAGAATTGGCTTTGAGTCAACACTCAGACAGCAGAGCAGCTCTACAGAAAGGGGAAAGGAACTGCAAGAGAGGATCCAAGAGTTAGCAATGGTAAAAGAAGAGTAGAAGCGGAGGTTACAGGAAGTGGAGGACAGAGGAGGAAAGTACCTTCAGGTTTCAAATAGATACTGGAGGGATTGGAGCGGAAAGATTGTTTACCATGGTGGAGAATCTGAGTCACTCGACAGATGTACCTAAGGATGACATAATTCTGTACAGAACATTGAGTGTATACTCCACAGAGGGCAACTCAAGGGTTTCCCAGGCTAGCTGTAGTCAAAGTACAAAATTACCAGCTCAAAGAAAAGTTTCTAAGCAAAATGTAACAAGAGAATGATTTAATAATTGGCAGTCAAAGAACACTTGCTGATCGCAACAGAGAAGGGTTCATTTTACTCAATACTTTCAAATGTGTTAGCAGCTGAACTTGAAATTTAAAATGGTGTATCCAGCAACAGTGAGGTTATTTTTTCCTCAGGAGCAAAGTCTTTCACTGTCCCTGAGATGGTAGCCGTTAAATTGGACAGATACCAACAATTTCAGTGGCAGCAGAATGGTGCGAGCCTGAATTTCACAGAAAAACAACTCACATTGGAGAGAAATAAAGGTTTAAATGAAAGATGGCCTATCAAATAATTCAGAGTTTTTAGGAGTGGCAAAGAGGAGGAGAATAACCAACTAAAAGAATTAGAGACTGGTTAGCAAGGATTAGAGAGGATAGCAAACAGAAAGAGAAAAATGAAGAAATGGAAGAAAATCAAGAGAAGTGGATCTGTAGGACAAAGACTCATACACCTTATGATATGCTGATATGTATACCTTAGCATAGGAAGTCTGAAAGTAGTTATACAGAGGAAACTCTTAACCTAAGATTGATTAAAGGAAATGGTAGGTACAAGTAATGTCAAATCTAAGCACCATATTTCACAAAGATTAATAAGACTAATCAGACTAAGCAGGCTGGCATGAACAGACACTGGGATATTTTATATTATGTTCCTTACAGGCAATTTACACATACTGTGTTGTGTTGAGTGTGGAAGCTGCATGCAAATAAAGACGGAAACAAGGACATGGTCAGAATTTGTTGCAATAGCTTATATTAGCTATATTTTATAAAGTTTTGCATGTTTGTAAAATTATGTATCTGCTATAGTCAAGACATGCATGCATGCAAACATGTTATTAGCAGAGATTGTTACTGGAGTTTGCTTTTGAAGGGATGAAACTTTATCATGTCATGGTCCAAAACAGAGGGTTCTAAATAAGTAACTTACCTAACAAGGAGCCTAAACAGTAAACTGCACTCCCTGGAAGCACTCCTCACCTTGGAAGATGCTGATGTCAATGCAGTCACTGACACCTGGTTCAAGGCCGCAGACAGCACCCCAGCCACTCAAGGCTACAATCCTTTTCACATATTCAGACCTCAAAATGAGCATGAAAGAACCAAAGGTGGAGGAATATTCATCTTCATTAAATCCAAATACACCTTGAGACTGGTAAAACAGTACGACTCTCTTGAGCTACTCCAGGTCCAAATAACTATAGGCAAAATACCCTACCACATCATTGCTAGCTACAGGTCCCCCACCCTGAACCAGAAGAAGCACACCTCCTACCTGGACTTGCTAGAGTCACTCAGTATACAGCCAGACACGTTGATCATGGGAGATTTCAACTATCCTTCCATCATTTGGGTGACTTACACGAGCACAAACAAAATTACTCTGAGTTTCCTGGATTTTGTTAATTCAAATGCCCTGGAACACTTGGCCTGCACCCCCAAAAGGGGCTCAAATGTCCTAGACCTACTGCTTACCAACATGTGGGGTCACTGCACTACTCCCTGTGCGTTGCCCTCCCTGATAAGGTCAGACCATAAATCAGTCTCATCTGAAGTAAAGATTAGACCTGACACCCGCAAAGTAGCAAAAAAAAAATGAAAATTTTCTCCAAAGCAATCTATAGTCTGCAATGTCATAAAAAGTTTCAAAGCCACTGCAAACACGGCCAACAATGAATCCTATGCAGAAGAGTACACAAATGCCCTATATAGCCACTTAAAAAAATATATTCACTCAGCTGTACCTGACAGGACTAAAGCCAGGTCCTCCTGAAAAAAATAAACAAGCCACCCTGATGAACTATAAATACGTTATATAACAAAAGAAAGAAACTGATATCCAAGAACAAGAAGGAACTTACTCAACAGAGGAAAAATTCCCTCCATAGCTTGAACAAGCAAATTAGATATCTTGTAAAGTCCTCTAAGGCTAGCTATGAGACTAAATTAGCATCCCCAGCTAAAGGCAACCATAAGGCATTCTTTAGCTATGTCTGAAACCTAAAAGGGAATGCCCATCTGTGTGCCAAACTTATACTGGATGGTACCACTCACACGGAACCTGAAGAAATTGCCAACCTGCTACCTGATAGATTTGGCAAAAACTTCATCACCCCCCCCCCCCTTCACCACTGGCCATACCCCAAAGCATTCCTAACACCAGTCCTCTACTGAGTATCTCCAAAGAACAGGTCATACAAGTGCACTCCAAGGACAAAAACAGAGCCTCTATGGGACCAGATAACATCCCAGGTTGCTTACTAAACAATCTAAAACAAGACCTAGCAGAACCACTTAGCACTTTCTTTAACCATAACCTGAGCACTGTCTTCATTCCAGCAGAATGGAGAGCAGCAACATTAATCCCCTTGCTTAAAGGGGGTCCATCAACTGACCCAGGAGACTATACACCCATAAGCCTAACCAGCCTTATCTGCAAGGCCATGGAAAAAATCATCATGGACCTTATCAACAGGGACACAGGTAACATTCAAACTCTTGACTATATCCAGTTTGGTTTCATCAAGGGTAGATTTTGCTTATTAAACCAGGTGAAGTTCTTTGAAAATATCACGAATGCCTTGGATGAGGGCAACACAGTACATACCACCTATCCTTATTTAGCCAAGGCTTTTGACACAATCCTCAACTCAGGGATCATTGAAAAACTCTCCCAGGTGGGGAGTTGATGAAGGATCAACAACAAAACACAAACAAATGCAAATAAAACTTAGTAAGGAATATTTTAGAAGACATAAATTAATCCTGAAAACAGCATTCACATCTAGGGACAGAACTAAAGCTATAAACCAGTTTGCTCTTCCTGTCCTAACTTACAGTTTTGGAGTGACATGACTGGCCCCAAAAGGTGTTGGATAAATTAGACAGGAAAACAAGAAGGATGCTTCATGCTAATCAAATGATTTATAAAAATCAGTGCATACCAAGATTATATATTCCCCATTCCAAAGGAGGTATGGGCCTCCTTGAAATTGATTAAATTTACAGATCTGCAATCATGGAGCTGCATACATATCTGCTGCCCTCACAAGAACCAAATATAGTGAAAGTTTCGAAACAAGGAGAATAAATCTAAGATGACTTCCCTTCTTAGTCTAGCAGAAGCATATCTGCCTCAAGTGAGAATGGAAATCAAACCAGAAATAGATAAAAATTCAGGCAGCAACTGAATGTGCCAAATAAAACAAAACAAACAAAAAAAAGAATATAAGGTGAAGGATCAAGTCAAGAAATATGGAAAATGCATAAATATAGTTGCAAGTATAGAAAACTTGTGGAAGAATGCAGGAATGGTTAAGGAAAGGCGAATTAGAAACAAAAGATGAAAGGTTAATATTGACGGCCCTAGATAGTTGGTTATGTACACAGTGGTTTACAAAGTCCATTGAACATGTGGGAGAAACAGACAAATGTAGGTTTTGTAAAACAGAATTGGATATAGTCATACACCTTGTTGCTGTTTGTGACATACTAATGGCAGAGGGACTGTATACTGAAAGGATTAATGATGTGACAAGACTGTCGCACTGGGGATTGTGCAAACATTATGATACTGAAATAGCTGAAGAGCACTAGAAACATGAGACACAAAGCATCACAGAAAATGATGAATTCTGCATCACATGGGATCACCCATTGCCAACAGTTCAAAAGACATATGTGAGAAAACCAGATATAGTGGTCCATGAAAAGAAGACAAAAGTAGCACTGACCATTGAAATTGCTACACCCATTGACTACAGTGTCTTGCATACAGAGAGACACAAAGTCATAAAATATCAGGATTTGTAGGCAGAAATGAGAGCAATGTGGAAGAAAGATACCCAGACAGTTTCAATAGTAGCAGGAGCAACGAGTCTTATAAAAAAGAGTCTATCATCATACTTGGATATGTTACCAATACATGTAACTCAGTACGAATTGCAAAAGGAGTAATTACTGAGCACATTGCGGGTGCTGCAAAGAACACTTCTAGCTGACATCAATGAATGAAACAGTACTAATTTCATGAGCTTTAAATATACTTTGACTTAGGAATGGGGTCCATTCTCCTCATGGTATTAGAAACCCAAAAGATTTGAAGATTTGAAGAAATTAAAAGAGTGGGGATTAATCCATACGTCACTAGACAGGTAGCCAACTGGCTCACTGACAAAATGCACACTCTCAAAGTTGGGGAGTCCACCTCCACCAGTTGAGCAGTTACTAGTGGGGTACCACAAGGATCTGTGCTGGGCCCTCTCCTGTTTGGAATCTATTTCTCTGAGGTCCAGGTGAAAGTAGATGGCCTGTGGCTTACCATGTTTGCAGGTGACTATAAACTGGGAGCAATCCCTGAGTCCCCCAACAATGTAAACATATTACAGAAGGGGCTGACACAGACAAATGATTGGTGCCAATTTTGACATAGTCAGCACCCCTCTGAGCTCAAACCCATCAGTGCGAGACTAGAGAACACAAGTTGATAGCAATCTAAACTTCAATCACAATGTGTCCATAGTGGTAAGGAAAGCCTTCTGCATTGCGCATTAAATAAATAAGGTCATCACATCCAAGACTAAGGAGGTTATAACTCCACTGTACTCGACCCTTATCATACCACTAATTGAGTGCAATGCTCTCTTCTGTATGTATCTCACCAGACACCTGCAGCAACTGGAGAGACCACAGAGGTTTCTAACCAAGAGAATCCAGGGCCTCTAAAACATGATTTACGTGAAAAGACTGAAAGCCCTGTCACTGTAATCTGTATCACACAGGCTGCAACCTGTGCCTGGGGTACAGAGCAGTCTCTGACTGCCCTAATGGAAATGCTGCACATCTTCAAATAAAGTGGGGCAAGAGTCACTCATTCCAGGGATCTCAACCTAGCTTGTGACATTAACAAAACATGTTGGAGAGACAGATATAGCTCCCAGAGATTTCCACTCCTCTGGAATAAGCTCCCACTTCACGTGAAGCAGAGCTCCTCAATGATCCTATTTAAACTGAACTTTGACAATTGGATGGGAGACGGTAAATTCACCCCAGGAGTGGCACCTATGTCCCTCATGGACAGGGGTAGTAGGTGCTGATCATAGAATAGCTCTGCTAACGACGACCCTCTAACTATGATCAGTTAGGGTACATATGTTTCTACATGGCTAGGCTGGTAAATGCCCTAGGGCTATTAGCCTGGTAACCTCCTATGAACCTATGAACAAAATATTATAATAAGGAGGAAAAGTGGCTAGAAACAAGAAATTGTTTAATAAAGGATAAAAAATACAAAGAAAGCCGTAGTGCAAGAGGAAAAGTGATAAGCAATTTTTAAAGCTAACCTTGGTGTACTGATAAGATCGAACAAAGAAATGGCTATAAGAAATTCAATCAAAATCTTAAGGAGTCACAGAAGCATGAACAGGGCTATTGAGGGTAGACTTATTCAGGTGAAAAGGATTCAGAGATTCACCAAGAGGAATATAACAATGGCAGGAACTATAAAATAATATTATGCTGAGATTTCTGTTATGGAAAAAACATGGAATATAAATGGATTAGTAGATGAAATGAAAAAGAACAGGATAATATAGCATATTTCAAGACTCAGGCTGGATAGTATACTGTTACAAAAATTTTGTGTTATAAAGAGGCAACACATTTTATACTGAAAACATGTGGTCAGGGATATTTTGCAGTGCAAAAAATAAAAACTAGAACAATCATCAACAGATCAGAGCTGATAAATAGGGAAGGATCTGCACAGTAAGCTTTCTTCTTTTCTGCTGATGATTTTCCTGAGCTCCCATTGCTTTCACCTAATAGGCCCCAGGAGGCTAAAGAATAAGATTGTCTTCCAAAAAACTTGGGAAGAACAAGAGAAGAAAATACAACTATTTGTAGGAAGGGGAAAGGCAGAGAAAATTAACGTTAGATATTTCTACACAAACTGTGAGTTTCCTGCTTAAATTTTATAATTTATCTGACTTTAAACTAAATGACAGTCATATAAAAGTATTACAACTTGAGATAAACTTCATGCCTAGTCGCACAACAAATCTTACTAAGAATCTTTTAGTACTGAAATATTTTACCAGAAAGCTCAATTTAAATTATATTCTGAAAGATGCTAATGTTAGTCATGGATTCAGAAAACCTTTTACTTTCAACCCTATCTTACATCACTCTTAAAACATTTGAACAATTCTGTGAAAGCGATATTAGGTCAATGTTAAACAGTAAAAAAGTGAAACCTTTTTTAACATGACAGAAGAAAAGCAAGCTCTGCATGAACTCACTAACTTAAAACAGGTGAGATTCATGAAAGCAGACAAGGGGGGAGCTTGGTAGTTATGAATGTACAAACATTTAAAATTGCTACTGAAAAATTGTTAGACAATAGTGAAGAATAATTAGAAGTGACTGTATAAAAAGTGCACGATAGCTTTAAGTATATACAGCATTAATTGTATGACTACCTCACAAATGGATTAATAGATTTTGAACTATACAGTTTTATGTTGGTTGAACATCCTAAAGTAGGTATTCTGTTTGGGATACCAAAAATTCATACAGATGCCAAAAAAAAAACAAAAAAAATTTAGACTGATAGTGTCTGCACCACACAGTAGCACAGAGAGAATCTCGCTGTTTCTAGATTATATATTAAATCATGTAGTTTAGGATTTACCATCTTATATCAGAGATTCCTGGGACTTTTTGAAAAGCATTAAGTCCTTTCAGGATACATATAGATATGAGGAAGACAACTGAAATATGTTAACCTTAGATGTGCCTCAATACCCCAACAAGAAGGTATTGAATGTATTAGATTATAGATAAACAAATATACAGATATAGATACTCCTCGTGTTGAATTATAATGCTCCCTGTTAGAGAAAGTACTAGAAAATAATGTCTTTCTGTTTAATCATAGATACTATAAACAAATCATAGATACTATAAACAACTAAGGGGAAAGCTATGGGGTCCTCAGTAGCTCCAGCCTTTGCCAGCTTAGTAGTAGGCTGGTGGGAAAGACACATTTTAACTAAACCAGATTTTGCTAAAAACATTTTTTTTATTGGTGGTTTGTTGATGATTTGTTTTTTATTATAAGCAAAGATCAACTAGAATTCAGTAACGCCAATCACGTCTTAGCCAGTATCAATAATAGTTCTAATTTCTTAAAATCTATATTAGGAGGTACAGGACACACACTTTGGTTTTTAGATGTACATTTAAATTGGGACACTAGTAGCAACAAATTTATAAGTAAAATCCATCGTAAGAGTACATTTTCCAACAGTTATCTTCTCCATAGAAGTAATCATCCTAACTTTATAAAAAACAACATGCCTAGAGGTTAGTTTATAAGAGCCTCTAGGATGACAAGTGAAGACAGTGAATTTTTAGAAGAGGTAAAATTTATTATTGCCTTGTTTAAAGAAAGAGGCTCTAAAGTAGACATGTTAAATAAAAATGCCCAGGAAATCATTTATAAGAGATCTTTACAATTTGAACCCATCTTAGTAAAATGGTTTCAGCAAAAAGATAAAGAAAATTCTACAGAGGTAACAGCTAGGGCTAGATATGCCATATAAATGTCTGTAGATAGTACTGACATCAGGAATATTATATCTAATAACTGGAAGATTATAGAAGGGAAGAGAGACCTAGTTGACACAGGTTCATAGGTTCATAGGTAGGTACTAGGCTATCGGCCCGAGGGCCTATGTAAGCCTAGTCAACAAGGTTCCCTGGCTTACGCCACCCAAGAAAGTTATTTTCCTGTGCCACTGTCGAGCAGAGACACAGAAGTGATCCCCGGGGTGTATTTCCTATTTCCTATCCACTCATCAAGATTTTTCTTGAAGAGTGCTAATGAAGAACTTTGCTTGACATAGATGGGTAGCTTGTTCCAGAGTATGGGAAGTCTCTGGGACAGGAATCTATCCCTCCAGCATGTCCTGTTTATTGTGGTGACAAGGTTTAGGTCCCTAGAGTGTGTAGCTCGGAGGGATTGGGATTTCTTTAGGTGTAGCATGTCCAACAGCTTTGGGTTTGACATAGCTTTATATGTTAGGCAGAGATCACCTTGGAATAGGTGATATGCTATGGAGTAAATCTGGAGTTTTTTGAGACGGTCAGTGTAGGGCATCTGTTTGAGGCCAGTAATCCTCTTTGTGAGGTACTTCTGTTGCCTTTCCAGTTTCTGCAGATGTCTTGTGAGGTACATTCCAAAAGGGGCATTATACTCTATAATGGGTCTAATAAGTGTTGAGTAGAGGGAAACAATGACCTATTTTTTCCTGGATGAGAACCCTTTTATGATGAGGTGTGCCACGTACAAGGACTTCCTGACTACTGTGGCGATGTGACTATCAAAGGACAGACTACTGTCCACCTGGGTCCAAAGGTCTCTTATCACACATTTGGTGTTAAGTAAACTGCTCTCTATGTAGTAGTTCATGGGTAAAGAGTTTTTACCAAAGGGGGTGACAATGCACTTTTTGGCATTGAGCTTGAGGTCATGGCTCTGACACCAGGCATCTGTCTCAGCGAGGCCCTTCTGTAGGATTTCCACATCATTTGGGGACTTGACTATGGCTCCTAGTTTGCAGTCATCTGTGAACTTCATTAGCCAGAGGCCTTCTGTGTTAGCCTGTACTTCAGAGAAGTAGATACCAAACAGGAGAGGTCCCAGGACTGAACCCTGTGGTACTCCACTTGCCACTGGTTTGAGGTCAGATTTGTAGTGTGCAACTTTTACAGTGTGGGTTCTGTCAGTAAGCCAGTTGGCAACCCATCTTGTGACGTAGGGATTTATACCTAGTTTAGTGAGTTTAGCTATAATTCCAGAATGGGGGATGGTGTCGAAAGCCTTGGCGAGGTCAAGATAGGCAGTGTGAACCGCCTTACCCTCATCTACAGCTTTGGTGACTGCCTCAAAGAGGTCGATCAGGTTCAGGAGGCATCCTAGGTAAACAGCCTTTCTTTGTTTATAAAAAGAACAGTAAAATTAAACAAATGTTACAATATGATGACACTAAAGGAATTTTTAAGTGCAATAGTTGTGCTGCTTGTAAGTTTATATATGAAGGGCCCTATGTGATGTTATACCATTTACAGTACACTATAGAAATACCTGGAAGATATACTTGCCAGACTAAAGGGATAGTATACATAACTTTGTGTTAAAGCTGTCCAAGTTATTATATAGGAATGAGCACTAGGACATTGGACACCAGGATAAAGGAACATCTTTAAGTGCAGTAATTATAAGAAGTTTCTCTTTGCAGTGGTAGAACACATACATTATGATTTAAGGGAAGGAAGTTATAAAAATCAGGTGGAGCAAAAAGAAACTGAACAGCAAGTAGGATTAGAGGCAGACAAACTGCCAGGTTTAAATGACACCATAAATATTAACATTTTTCTGAAGGAAAGTAGGTTGTCTAAAGGATTTAGATGTTAAGGGGTTAAATAGAGTGGCAATTAACATTGGATGTGTTTTTAATTGCATTTTTATTTACACATTGAAGATGGTTTAATTGAATGGAGAAGATATGTTTTAGTCAGGGGGTATTAGGAGAACAAAAGAATTGCATTGGGCAATGCATATCTACACCTAAAACCATCTACATTGGAAATGAGACACATTTTCAATGAAATAATAACCTTTTTTAGATTCACAGGTATTTACTAGGCTAGCAACTACAAGGGTCTTTTTATCCCAAGCCATGTATCCCAAATCTATGACAAGTTCTGGTACCCTTGATAAGTGTAAGCAGGGGATTGGGAGATGAAATATTTATAAGCAGGGGATTGGGAGATGAAATATTTATAAGCAGGGGAGGTGGGAGATGAACTATTTACAGGCTACCTGTGTCCATAAGAGACATAGATGCCAAACCAGGGATGAAAATATGCATTAACTCCGTCAGACACCACACTATCTGGAAATGAACCCTTAACTCAGTGCCATATAACAACACACACTCAGTTGTTTTTCTTATCCCACTTTGCCAACAGCACAGGTGATCCTGCTTGTAGCAGGGTACTGGAGTATTATGACATTTCTAAATGGCATAAAAGGAGGATCTAAAGCACATTGGATAATTCCTGAAGGGAAATTCTTAAAACAGCTCATATAGTGTTATGGTTTAATAGATACTGGTCACAAGGCCAACAATAAAGGGACATATACATAATTCACTCCTATTCGAGAATGATCCGGTAGAGAGTGCATTAGAAACACCCTGACAGAATAAGGCTAGGCAGACATTGGAGGGTGGAAGGAGGTTGGTGGAAGCACAGACAAAAATGAAACATTGTTACAATTGTTGATAGCTACACAGATAACAGAGCTGCTGTGGATGAATGATGGTCATATAGAAAAATGACATGAAATAAAGAAGAGGGTAAATGAATATATCGTGGAGAGAAAAAGCCAAGGAATGCTTAGCTAAGGGCAAAGCCAAACAAAAACTATAGAAAGAATGGCAAGGGCACAGGATGAAGCTTTTAATTTGTCAAGTGATGACTGGCAAAGATGAAAAGAGAGAAGGCCAGTGGATATGGGGATGGAGAGATACTGAGGAAACAAATGGTAATCAAATAAACCTAACTTGCACATACACCTAAATTGCAAAAAATTCTAGTGGCTAAACTAAAGATACAAAAAGTGGATACAGGAATTATGAAAATAAGGGATTTTCAATTAGGCTAATTACTAAGAGTCAGATAATATATTTAGGTGTTATTACGAGAAATTATACAGCGAACAAGGTGTTGAGGAGGCATGGGAAATGGAGGTGTTCGACTGTTTATCAGCACTTCAACTTAACACAATATTAGAGAAGGAAGCTGATATGATAACAAAAATGATTACTAGACAGGAGATACAGAAACAGTTGAAAAATCAAGCTAATGGAAAGTCTCCTGGATGGCTGGCCTACCAACAGATATCTGGTGACTGGGGAACCAGGACTGGTAGACAGTTGGTAGATATTAATATTGTATATGAGGGGAAGAAATTTCTGATATCTTGGAAGACTGCAAAAATATCAGTTATACCTAGGGAGAGGACAGCTCTTACTAATCTGAGTTCATGCAGCCCTGTTGAAGTTTTACACCATAATTATGAAGTTTTCCCAGCTCCACTAAGTCTCCTCTTCAGTTTTTCACTTGACACTAGTCTAACTCTCAACCTAAGCACTCAAAAAGCATCCTGCAGTCCAGCACTTGCTCAGACCTAATAGCAAGCACTAATATACCCCGACACTTGACTGCCCAGCAGGGCAAGGCTCTTTATCCACCCCTCACCAACCAAGCGACTAAGCAGCTCACCCTACAATTCAAGCATGACCAAAGGGCAACTTCAGGTGTACTCTCCAGTCCAGCTGGTGAATCTGGGTATCCTGAGGCAATGTTACAACTGCCTCATCTACACAGACAGCCCTCTCCTCCTACCACAAAACACTAACATATGTGAGAGATGCAATTATACAGCCAAACTGGAGGCTAAGGTATCTCCACCCAAGACTGGAACAGTCATGAGGAGAAGGTTAACACTTGCATCATACCTCCAGCCTCAGATAGACCTATTAAACCAGCACTGGCAAAAAATACACATAAATACACAAAATCCTACTCGGAGGATCTAAATAAAAACCTGTAAAACCTGCATCTCCCATCACAAACCAGACAACACATAAAACACAAAATCAATGTGCCACACAATCACAGCCCTTAAGGCAAAATAACATACCTAACACACTAGTAATAGGTGACGCAATAGTCAGGCACACTGACACCCCACTCACTAGGCTGGACAAGGAGAAGGTTACTGTTAGCTGCCTGTCAGAAGCCAGAATCCGCCACATAACACAAGCACCCAGGTCACTCCAGAACAAGTATAAATATGACTCTGTCATTGTTCATGTTGGTGTGAACGACCTGAGCCATACCTCCCTGGACTACATGAAAAGAGACATGGAAGAGCTCTCTGATCATGTAGCCCAGGCAGGTATGACCCTGACCCTGAGTAGCATCCTGCCCTCACCAAGAATGATACCTCAGTATAAAGAAAACATTATCAATTTCAACAATTGGCTAAGCTTCTGGTGTTATTCAAAGGGGACCAGTGTCTGACAGCCTGGGATTACATGCTCGACAAGCCGCGTTGCTTCGCAAGAGATGGCTTGCACCTGTCACCCCTTGGCTTTCAAATACTGGCAAAGGCTCTTGCTGCCCCCATAGTGCCTTTTTTAGGCAAGGCTCAAAATTCAAACCCATCTCCGTAAACAGCACAAGTAAAAAATTGAGGGTTATGCTACTCAACGCCAGGAGTTTAAATCTCAAAATGCATTCACTCGAAGCACTCCTAAGTATGGAGAACGTCAACATCTGTGCAGTAATTGTAACCTGGTTCAAGGCTCCAGAGAGCACTCCAGCACTACTGGGCTACAACTCATACCACACATTTCGGCCACAGAACACGGACCGAAACACAAAAGGAGGGGGTGTATTCATATTCATCAAGGATACCCA
The DNA here is from genome assembly GCF_019279795.1 of Protopterus annectens. Taxonomy (NCBI): domain Eukaryota; kingdom Metazoa; phylum Chordata; order Ceratodontiformes; family Protopteridae; genus Protopterus; species Protopterus annectens. The sequence goes on from NC_056731.1 coordinate 1,694,995,974, forward strand.
CACCTTCAGGTTAGTGGTGCAGCATGATACCTCTGAAATCATCCATGTGCAACTAACATCGGGCAAATCTGCAATGCAAATTATGGCCTGCTACAGATCACCCTCCATGACCCAGGACCACCACTCCGCCTTTCTGGAGACACTGGAAAACATGAAGGTCCTACCGAACACCTTGATCTTGGGAGATTTCAATTACCCTACCATTAACTGGGAAAACTACTTGAGTACAAACTCCCAGGCTCAGCGCTTCCTGGAATTTATCAACTCAAATGCCCTGGATTAGCTGATAAACTCCCCTACCAGAGGCCACAACATATTGGACCTGGTCATCACCAACATGGGCGACAGGTGCGCCGTACTGGAGGTCAACCCGTCACTGGTTAGATCAGACCATAAACTAATCACCCTGGATGTCCACACCCCACCACCACCCCCAACCAAGGAAACCACAGTGAAAAACTTTTCTAAAGCAAACTTCACCTTACTTAAGGCAGAGGTGGTAAGTTTCACAGCCCCCACGCTAAAGGATAACACTGCCCAAGATGCAGAATCCTTTACAATTGCACTCTATGAGTACTTACAAGGATGCATGGATCGTGCCATCCCTAGCAAAACAAAGACTTACTCCCCTAAGAGGAGGAAACCAGTCTGGTGGACCCCTGCCATAAACAGGTTATACAACAAAAGGAGGAAACTAGTTCAGAAAAAAAGCAAATCCCAAGAAGGAAAGACATCCCTGATCAGTATCAGTACGAAACTAAGGTCCCTCATAAAATCATCCAAGGCTAACTTCGAAAGAAAAATAGCCAAGGATTCGAAAGATAACCACAAAGCCTTCTTTAGCTATGTCAAGAATCTAAGTGGCAACTCACAGATATGCTCTGAGATAGTGCAAAATAGCACAAAATATACTGAACCTACTGATATTGCCAACATACTGGCAGATAGATTCAGTGCAAATTTCACCTCCCTCTCACCTTCAAAAGGGCCCACAACAATACCGGAAAAGTGTAGTGTCCCGAAAATCACAGAAGCACAGGTGAAAACAGCCCTTTCAAAAGCCAAAAACACAGCATCAATGGGGCCAGATGGTGTCCCAGGCTGCTTCTTGCACGAACTACAGAACGAACTAACCCCCCACCTAAACACACTGTTCAACCTCAGCCTCTCCACAGGCTGCATGCCCATAGAATGGCGCACAGCAATGGTTATTCCGCTCCACAAAGGAAGAGCCACAACTGACCCTGGTAACTATCACCCCATAAGCCTGACTAGCCTGGTCTGCAAGGCTATGGAGTGTATCATCATGGAACTCATTAACAAAGACATTGGGAACCTCCAAACACTTGAACTGACCCAGTTCGGCTTTGTTAAGGGCAGATCATGCCTACTAAATCTGGTTGACTAATTCAAGACAGTTACCAAGTCCATAGACGAGGGAAAGGTGGTTCACACAGCCTACCTTGATCTTGCCAAGGCATTCGACACCATTCCTCACTCAGGTATTATAGAAAAACTCACCAACCTGAACATAAACCCCTATGTCACAAGATGGGTTGCCAACTGGCTTACAGACAGAACTCACACGGTAAGAATAGCGGGCTCCAGGTCTCACTCTAAACCAGTCACAAGTGGTGTCTCGCAAGGCTCAGTTCTGGGACCCCTACTGTTTGGCATATATTTCTCAGAAGTACAGGCAAACACAGGAGGACTATGGCTAACCAAGTTCGCCGATGACTGCAAATTGGGAGCCATAATTGACTCTCTGGCTGACCCGGACATCCTCCAAAAAGGCCTTACTGAGACTGACACCTGGTGTCAAAGTCATGGCCTCAAGCTAAATGCCAAAAAATGTATAGTCATCCCATTTGGGAAAAACAAAACACCCACAAATTATCACATAGCCCCCTTAATACAGAAGAGGTAATAAGAGATCTTGGAACCCAGGTAGATAGTAATCTCTCCTTTGACAATCATATTGCCAAAGTAGTTAGGAAATCCTTCTATGTGGCCCATCTAATTACTAAGGAGTTCGCATCTAGAAATAAAGAGGTTATAGTGCCCCTCTACTCATCACTCATCAGACCCATCATAGAGTACAATGCCCCATTTGGGATGTACCTCATAAGACACTTCCAACAGCTTGAAAGACCACAAAAGCACCTCACCAAGAGGATTACTGGCCTCAAACATATGTCCTATGCAGCCCGACTGAAAAAACTCCAGCTGTAATCAGTGGCATATCGCTTATTCAGAGGTGATCTCTGCCTGACTTACAAAGCCATGTCCAACTCAGGATTGATGGACATGCTCCACCCAAAGAAATCCAAGTCACTGCGAGCCACGCGCTCTAGTGAGCCAAACTTCACCACAACAATAAATAGAACATGCTGGAGGGATAGATTCCTGTCACAGAGACTCCCCATGCTTTGGAACAAAATTCCTAACTACATTAGGCAGAGCCCCTCACTAACACTCTTCAAGAGAAGCCTTGACGAGTGGATGGGTAACAGAAAGTACACCCCTGGGATCACTTCATTGGCTCTGCTTGACAGAGGCTCAGTTAATTAATCAATGGGGCGGCGAAAGCCGACACACTCTGGCTAGGCTTATAAATGCCCTCAGGCAGATAGCATAGTACCTACCTATGAACCTATTATAATCTCTAGAATAGCAGTAGTACTCCAAAAGGTAATTTACCTCAACCAGTCAGGCTTCATTAAGGGTTGACAAACATTTGACCAGTACTGTTGGTAATATAATACATCAAGAAGTGGAAATAAAAGGAAGATCATTCTTGATGGTGGGACTGGGTTCAGTTTGGGTTCATTGGGATTACTTATTGACTGTGTTGAAAAGAGACACTTTTCCACCAGATCTTACTGTATTACTCAAGGAAATGTATGAGAAAGCAAATGCTAGAATAAAAATAAATAGGTAGGCAACACCAGAGATGCTGATAGGGAAGGATACAAATATAGGGATTCCCCTTGTCCCCTTTATTATTTGCAATATATTTAGAGCCATCAGCTCAAAAAATAAGACAGTCTGAGATAAAGGGATGGGCAATGAAAAATAAACATGTTAAATTAGCAATATTTGTGGGTGATGCAATTTTCTTCTTAACAGATCCAGATAATAACTTGGAAAAATTGTTTCAATTGTTAAGACAGTTTAATGCCCTGTGAGGGTATAAGGCAAATGTTCAAAAAACATTATGTGCTGAAATATGGCAGGGGCAAAAATCTGTAAGTTTATGCAGACACAATAAAATGGAATACTTAGTAATATGGATAGCTGCAAAAATGAAAGATTTTCCAGTGTTAACATGGAAAGAAATGACAGGAAAGATACAAACACAAAATAAAGAAACGGGAAGAGGTGAAATCAACCTAGACCAAAGAGTACATACATCAAAATGTTTGTGGTACCCCTAATTTTTAATTTGGGACAGACATTTGTCTATAGACCTGAGGACCAGAAATAGAAGCAGTTAACTTATTTTGGAGTATATTTGAGAAGGGCGAAAATCTAGGGTGAAATGGGAAGTTCTAATCAGGCTACATGTGGAGAGTGGAATAGCAAGGCTGGATTTATTTAGATACTTCAAGGCAGTGCAGTTGAAACCAGGATAGTATTGGCAAGATAATTATATTGTGCTAACTGGAAAGAACTATTACTTATGGAGGAAGACTTTAATCTAATAGTTAAGAAGGTGGGTATCTGGGGAATTCCAGGGTCTGACACTAATAAGGATAGTTAAAAGACACAACTGAAGACGATGTTAGAAGAAGGATTAAAAAAATGGATGAGAAGGAGATTCAGCCTATAGGACAGGAAAAGCCAGAGTTTAAATCTGATACGTCTGTCACAAGAAACTGGTTGAGCAGAAATAATACAATTTTTTTTTCTGGGAACAGCTCAGGAAAGGGGGCAAAAGAATGACATGGGATGAAATTTGTTAGGAATATAGTTTGCAGAGGAATGACTAGCTATGATATTCAAGCATATTGAACATGTTAAAAAAAGTTTGACAGAAACATTATTTAGGAAGAATAGAGACCTCAATTGGTACAACAAATTAAAACTAGTAAGTAGAATGCATAAGGCCTATGGATATTATACATGGATGTTATCTGCAAGCAAATTAAAGCACTTCTAATTATCGGGGGGGGGGTGTCGCAGAAATACTGGGAAGGTGTATGCCAGATATACAAGAAAATGACAAAAGCCAGGAAATTTCAAAGCTTTGGCCGGAAATGCCTACATAACACTTTTGCACTCTGAGCAGATTACGTAGGATGTTCCAAAGTGTAACTCCATCTTTCGGGAGACCTGTAATGAGAAAGTAGGGAACTGGATATATATATTTTGGGGGCTGCAATAAACTGACTCAGTTTCATGATGACCTGTGGTACCTGACAAATTAGATATTGGGAGAAACAAGAGAAATATATAAAGGAGAATATTAAATTATTTAAAAGAGAACAGAAACAATAACATCAGGGAAGGCCTAGTTTTAATAATATGCCTTATATCCAAAAAAGCAATGACTAAAATGACAATCACAGGAGAAATCAACAACAAGAGAAGTTATGGGACTGATAAAAGAGCTTAGGCAACAAGAAGTGCTTGTCAGAATTAATAAGGGCAAGTTTCACAGAAGGAAGTGGCAAAAACGGGAAGAAATAGAAACAGTTTTATAGTAAGAATGATAATCCACAACAGGGGAGTAGTAGGGCGGTATATGTTTAGTTAACGTGCACTGGGTAAAATCAGACCTGTAGATAAGCCTAGAACAAAGCAGAAGAGTAGTTGATGAAGTGTATGAACTGTTTCATAAAACTATATTTCCATTTCCTAGATGACTGTAACACTTGGTTTGGGATTGGTTCTCTGTGATGTGTGATTAGAAGAAAGAAAGCAAATATTTGGATATGCAACAACATTTTTACAGAACAGACTCAAGAGCCAACCACCAATGCCCTATTGTTGCATCATGCACAAGGATTGCCCTTACTTGTACATATTTGGAATAGACAAAATAAAAGTCAGTCTTTAAACAAAATAAATAAGTAAATCGGACGAGAATGCATTGTATAAAAGCATAAGTGGGAATACTATGCTTATCTTATAGGCCTGAACATACTTTATGCTTTAACTCGAAGTGACTCAGAAGTTATTTCATCCTAAAAGTCCTAATGACCAATCTGTTTAATACTCCACCCTGAATGTAAGAGTGCCATGTAATTTCTGTTTCTACCCTATTAAGGAAAGCTCTGGACAAACCTTTGTACCTAACTGTTACCTAACCTCATGGTGTCTGTCTGTCCTTCTATTCAATATGGCTAGCTGCTTCTATCCTTACCTCTGTCTCTTGGCTTCCTTTAAACTACTCTGTTTTTTCCACATCCCTTTCTGCTGTTAAATTACTGCTGCCCTCCCTGCATGCCAGAGTGCTGGAGCTGTCCCTTAATACTCTAGTACTTCTACCTCATCTCATTTCTTTATAATGCACCCTGCCCCTTAATACTGTAGTACTTCTACCTCATCTCACTTCTTTATAATGCACCCTGTCTCTTAATACTCTAGTACTTCTACCTCATCTCACTTCTTTATAATGCACCCTGTCTCTTAATACTCTAGTACTTCTACCTCATCTCACTTCTTTATAATGCACCCTGCCTCTTAATACTCTAGTACTTCTACCTCATCTCACTTCTTTATAATGTACCCTGCCCCTTAAAACTCTAGTACTTCTACCTCATCTCAATTCTTTATAGTGCAGTCCAACCAGCCATTGCTGTATTGCTTACACTTTCAGCAACACTCTTCCGTGGCCATGTAACCTGGTTATGTGGTTTCTACATCCTTTCCCTGTAATGTATACTTTTCCAGATCTATATCTCTTCCTGTAATACATTTAGCTACATCTCTGTATACATTCTTCATGAGGCTTTTGCATCTTTTCCTTCTACAGTCTACTTTTCCAGCTCCCTCTGTCTCATCCAGCAATCCTTCTCCTTCATCTCCTTCTTTCCTTTCTGCATAAGATCTCTCTTCTTTATTTGCTAACAGCACCTCCTTACTGTATAATGTGTTACTGTGTTATATAACGACACTTTACAGTGAAAGCCCATTTCATGGGCTATATCTCCCCACTGACTGCCAGAAAAGAACCTCTACCTTATCTATGTCTATCTCTATCTTCCATCTAGTGCAGCAAGCTGTAGCACCCTTTAGTCTGCCTGTATGGAATCTATACCCTATCTATGTCTATCTTACCTGCCTTCTAGCATGCTAGGAAACCTATAGTCTGACTGTAAGGAATCTCTGCTCTAGCTATGTCTGTCTCATCTTTTGTCTAGCATGGTGAGCTATAGCACCCTATAGTCTACCTGTAAAAAATCTATGTCCTATCTATGTATATCTCATCTTCCATCTAGCATGGTGAGCTACAGCATCCTATAGTCTGCCTGTAAGGAATCTCTATTCTATTTATGTCTATCTTATCTTCCTCCTTGCCTAAACTCCCTGCTGCAAATTAATCAGGTACTTTATAGCTGCTGCTGGTAATCTGTTCTGATGCCTTATTAGCCATAACCATGCCTTCATCCTAACAATCACCCTAATGTAATTTTCTCAGTAAAAATATTTACTGGACAGTCCCCAGCTGGTGACCAGTTATTCTGCTGCAACCTACAAGTTATATAGCTGTTTTTTTACTTTCAACTAGTTTAGCCTCTCTAAATTTCTCTCCTAATGTCCTGCCTGCTCCACACTGGACACTCCTTGTTTGTATACTTAAGGCAAGGGTCCCTCCTATGACTAGCATGCTGAGCAAGACAATCTTTTTTCTTGACTGCAATCCTTATTCATCAAGTCAAGATACACTACTTGTCAGGCTTGATTACTATACTTACTGTGTCTTCCTCTCACTGTAGATACAAAGTGTTGTTGTCCCTCATCAATATACTTTGTTAGGGTGCCTACCCAGACAACTTCTTCAAGGTGCAATTAATGCCATAAGAAATAAGTGCCATGGCATCTCCTAACAAGCACCCACTGGAATCAATGTAGAAGAAAAAAAAACAAAAAACATAAAACAAAGTTCATCCTTGTCCATATTTAAGTGTAACTTAGACTTATAGATGGGAAACAGAAATATTAACCCCAGGACTGCCTCCTGTACTACTAATGGACAGAAACAGCTCCTAAATGCTTTATCCCATGTATGGGTCACCTCAAATTATTTATGGTATGATCAAGTTATTCTCATTAGAGGTGATATGTAATTATTGCCCAGGGAATGAGTAAGGCCAATCTATAACCAAAAGGGATAGGTTATTTCAAGCACAAAAATAGAAACTGGCTAGGCTTCTGCCATCTACTTTTGCAGCTGCAAGGGCAGTTAGCATAGTAATTTCCTATGAACCTATAAAAAAATGTATGAGCTGAAAGTCTTTTTATCCAGACACTCCCTTATTTTCTCTTTAGCACTCTGCAGTTGCACCTCTTCTTGTTCTGTGAGATTCCCCTTATTCTGGAATACTTTAATTCTTGTCAGCCCCTCTAAATAATTTTGTTACTTCTTAACCATATCTCTTTTTCTTTTATTCTACCCTATTTTTAAACTTTACTTTCATTTTATCCCATTCACTAGTTATAACTTCTGGGGACATTTCTATCCTCCCTTATAACTCTTGAATAATGTTCACTACCCGTTCCTTCAGTTCCTCCCTTTTTACTGGGTAGGTGGGAAGTACCTTTGTCTCATTTTACTATATTACCTTGCATTTTTATCTTAACTGTTATTGGCACATGATCTGAAATGGTTATTAGATATTTGTTGAAGCTTTCAATTTAATGCATATGTTCCTCTGAAACATAATTTACGTCTAGTGTATTATACCTCGGGAAATAATACATAAATTCTCTCTGAGTTCTTACTATTAAATTCATGTCTTCCATACCAAATATATTCATGGATGCCTTCAGAAATCTACCCTCTTTTGTTGTATTTTTCCCTTTTAGATCCCACAGATACATCCTCAGTGTTGCAAATCAAGTTCCAGTCCCCACCTGTAAGTAGTATTCCCTGCTGAAAGCTGATTATTTCTACCAAAACTTTCTAAGCTCCATAATAGCAGCATAACAGCCAGCGTTATCCTATTCCTTTGCATCTACCATTATCTATTTTTTTCTATTCTATTACTATTGGAGCTGTTCTAGCAATTAGTTTAAATACTCTCCATTGACTTTGTCCCTGATAGTCTGCTGAATATCCATCCTAAAATCCTTTCTTTATCAAATACACATGATTATTTCTTTCCAAATGTTTCTCCTGTAGGACTGCTATTTGCCCTCTGCATTTCTTTATATAATTCAATGCTCTTACCTTTTTACTATACCTGTAAGGTCATTCATGTTCCAAAATAATATAGACAGTGTAGCCATTGTGATAAAAAGTTACTATTCCTACCT